>NW_004525013.1:300594-305498 GCF_000260255.1 Octodon degus
CAAGCCTTTATATTGAAGTGGATGCAACTTGAACATGTACTCATAAGTAAAATAAAACAGACACACATGTGTAAATATCGTATAGGTTCCCTAGAAGAAACACAAATACAAAGGTATAATACAAGCAAAAGGAAAGCAGGATCTCAAGGACTAACTAAACAAGAGAGGGAAAGGAGAAGAGCTAGGAAACATGAATAAGTCAAGCCATACAGTTATATGTAGAAGATGGGCAAGGCAATGATCCTGAGAATCTCCAAAAGATTTTTTAATCTAGCAGTTAATTGGAAAGATTCTCACCCTGACTAACCATATATCCTGACACCTGTGAACTAAGGAAATGCACTGCAGATGGTAGTTTTTAATAGTAGTTTCATGCTTGGAGTGTCTGTCATTCTGATCTTCTGAACATGGACTGCTCGTAATGACATGAAGTTCCTGTTGTGATGTCTCTCAGGTAGATGGTTGTTCAAGAAGGGAGTGGTGAATGAAAGCAAGAGACAGGAAAAGGAATAATGTGAGACTGTCTTGCTTCAAGGTTGTATATGGTGAGATTTTTGGACTTATGTGTAAACATAAGAAGTATATAATTCTTTATGTCTATTTTTAAAATATTTTTAAATGTTTTTGTCATATTCTGTAGGGATTTAAAGTCCAACATATCAATACTCCATGAAAAACAATAAGCTTGTCTTCTGGATGGTTAACAACCTAAGTTTGCAGACCAAAATTAGAGAAAAAGGAGGGCTGCAAGGAAAGCCAACATTTTGCCCCTAGCCTTCTAAGGTCAAATAAGACTCAGGACATATGAGAACCTGTATGGCAACATCATGAAACTCAGTGGTGTCCCAAATTTTCTGATCAAGGAAATTATGGAGCCAAAGAGGAATGTGATCGATGATGTAGAGTGTGCCTAACGAGAGTCACTTGGAGTGAAAACATTCACGTTTTCACAGAGAGCACATTGGCCAAGCAATGATCGTGACTCATGCACACGGCTGACACTGACAAAGGTTCTACAATCTGAGGTACATTATCTCAGGATAAATCCTGAAAGGATTTCGTTGACCTTATCAGACCCAAAAGCTACAGCTCTTGTTGCATAGGTCTTGCTTTACCTTGGTCTTAACCATCCAGCAGAAAAGTACAAAAACGAAATATAAGAAGTAAAGCCATGCTGTTATGTTCAGCTATAGGGGACTCAGGTCAACAATTTCTGACATTGCCAGTCAAGTGGAAGACCCAATACTATTATGGGCTACTGGACTCTTTTAGAATGTTCTGCTGAGTTTACACACCTATAATATTCAAATAACGGAACTTATCAAAAAACGATCATACTGATGAATGTCTATTTTGTATCTGTGTATTCAAAGTGGTTAGGATAGATATATAGTTACATTCTCTCAATTAATACAGCGATTTGTTCTAATGCTGTTTGTAAATAATATATCATGTCCGCATCTTGTACAGCAATGACCACTCGGAAGAATATAGGCAATGTGTGAATTATTGAAACTGTCCTACCAATTTGATTTCAAGCTGTCTCATTGCTATTTGTTTACCAATAAAATTATGGGAAATAAAGAAAGTAGAGCAAACTCAAATAGACAACTTAATGTTGAACCTCAATCTTCTAGCAGTTCTACCATAGGCCCTGTGAGTGTGTGGGAGAGCTTCTGTCTGCCCTGTCCCAGTAGATCATGACGTTTCCAGCCGAAGCACAGCTTGGGTGAGACCATCTTCGAACACCCTCGGATGCCCCCAACCACTATGCAGCAAACCCCATACTGAACATCCTGTAGGACTTTCTGACACTTTCCTGGAATTCTATGATACAATCCTATTCCAGGCCCATTGAATTTGTGGGAGAGATCCCTCTCTCACCTACTCCACCTTGTCCCCTCCAGACTCAGTTCAGGCCTGGCATAAAAGGCATGGAGTGAAACCCTGCAGCAGCAATCCCTGCAGGGAATGTAGGGGACAGAACCACTTAGCTAGTCTAGGAGCAGAACATCTTGCTAGAGGGGCACAACAGGTTCACTCCCAAGGGCAGCAGCAGGAAGGAGCTGAGCACAACAGCCAGACCCAAGCTAGGCACAACTGGTTAAATCCAAAATTTGTAGATCTGCACCTGAACTTCAGTAGGTGCTAAGGTTATGACTGCACCACAGAACTAAAACAAATGTCAGAAGACAGTGTTACAGAAAATGACAAAATGAAGAAGCAAATTGAAATCTCAGAACCAAACCCAACCATAACAAGTGCAGAGGACACTAACACAAAACAATGTGGGACTATCACAGCTGAAAAAAATAAATCAATGGCTTCTGAAATAAAGAAACAGCTGAAGAAAGGTATAGAGGAACTCAGATTGGAAATGAAAAAAGAAATAACTGAATTAATAACATCTGCAGTAAAGAATCAAAGGCAGAAATATATGGAGGAAACCCAATGCTCAACCAGAACAAATGCAGAGAACATTAGCTCAGCTCAAAGTTACGAATTAATAACATCGAAAGCAAATAAGCAACAGCAGAAAGTCATAGAGGAACTCAGAGAAGAATTGTTTTCTACTAGCTCAGCTCAAATGTATGAATTAATAGTGTCTATACTAAATAAGCAACAGCAGAAAGTGATAGAGGAATTCAGAGCCGAACTTAATGAAATAAGAAAAGAATTCTCTGAACTCATAGCATCAGAAGTAAAGAATCAACTACAGAAATATAGGGAGAAAACCCTATTTGAAGAAAACACTCCAGTAAAAGAATTCATAACTGTCTAAAGAAGGCATTGATAAAAAAAATTGAGCAGATAAGAAAAATGACGGATTCCTCAAACAAGCAATAGAGGAAAGAAACAGATCGCATGAAGCAATGTCATAGAGATATAGAGGAATTTAAAGTCTCAAACACAAGCTTGCACAACCATTTAAGTGAAAGAGAAGACAAAGCTTCAGATCTTGAAGACGCTGGTGAAATGTCTTCAAGATCTGAAAAGGTAAGAAAAGATCTCTTAAAAAACAACTAGGATGCAGGAAAAATAATCCATCATCTTCAAGATGATAAAAAGATGAACAATGTGAGACTAATAGGCATCAATGAGGAACAAGGAGTCAATACAAATGACATTAAAAAAATATGGGCAGAAGTAATAGCAGAAAATTTCCCAAATATGAGGAAACAATCTGACATTCAGGTAATGGAAGCATACAGAATGCCAAGTAACCTCAACCCAATGAAAAACACCAAGGCATAGAATACTCAAGATCCCAGAAATTCAGCATTTAAGAATAATATAATTAAGTATATTAAGAATAATATACTGAAAGCCGCTAGAGAAAAGAAGCAGATCACATTCAATGGAAAGCCCATCAGAATTAAGGTCGACTTCTTTTCCCAAACCATGAAGGCAAGAAGAGAATGGAGCAGAGTACTTCAAGTCCTCTATAAAAACAAATTCCAGCCCAGACTACTATACCCTGCAAAACCCTATTTCAAATTTGATGGAGAAGTGAAATACTTTCATGACAAGAACAGCTAGAGAATTTCATGATGACAAAGCCAACCTGACAAAGACAACTGAAAGATGTTCAAGAGAGAGACCAAAATGACCAGAAGGCCATTAATGAGATCAGAAGCAATCAAGTAAATAGGGCAAGCATTTAACACGGGAGAATAAGAAGTAAATGACAACAGGTAAATAACATGTTAATCCCAAATCAATTCATCAGAATTCTAACCATCAATGTAAAGGGACTTAATTCACCAATTAAAAGAAAGAGATTGGCCCAGTGGATTAGGAAACAAAATCCAACAATATGCTGTATACAAGAAACACCTTTGAACCATAAAGACATTCATAGCCTGAAAGTCAAAGGATGTAACACAATATTACATGCCCTAGCATCTCAGAAAACAGCAGGGGTAGCACTCCTATTCTCAGACAGTCTCAACTTCAAACCAAAAATGATCAAGCAAAATAAAGAAGGCCACTATATACTGGTTAGGGGAAAAATTCAAGAGGAAGAGGTAACACTCAAAAATGTGTATGCACCAAACATGGGAGAACCCAACTATATAAAGCAAATATTAATGGACACGAAGAATCTATTATGCAATACCACAATATTAACAGAAGACCTTACCACCCCCATATCCACAAAAGATAGCTCAACCAGACAAAAAAAATGAGCATAGAAAAAACAGATCACAGCCAGAGCTTGAAATAAATGTACTTGGTGGACATATACAGAATGTTTCACACAAACACAGCTCAATACACATTTTTTTCACCTGCACATGGGTTATTTTCTAAAATAGACCACACACTGGTCCATAGGTCATGCTTAAGTACACAAACAGAAATTATTCCATTCACATTGTTTGACTACAGTGCAATGAAACCGGCAATAAATGACAAAACAAAGCAGAAAAAAAAAACCCTAAATTAGTGGAAGTTAAATGACAACTTACTTAGCAACTAATGGGACACAGATGAAATTAAACAAGAAATTCAACAATATCTACAATTCAATGAAAATTCAAGCACAAATTATCTGAATTTGTGGGATATGATGAAAGAAGTTCTGAGAGGAAAACTCATAGCTGTGAGCTCACACATTAGGAAAATAGAAAAGGAACAAAAAATATGTTAATGCCATTCCTTCAACAACTAGAAAAGGAACAGCAAACCAAATACACAGCCCAAAGAAGGGAACAAATCATAAAGATTAGATTACAAATTAATTCAATTGGGAGACCCAGTCCTAGCCCAGGTCTGGTGAGTGTGTGGAGAGTTTCCTGCTACCCTGCGCCAGGAGGACCAGTCCCAGCCCAGGCGCAGCGTGGGCCTGACCCTCTCCCAGCCCCTCAGGCCACCCCCCACCACTCTGCAGTGCCTCCCCC
>NW_004525013.1:305698-306364 GCF_000260255.1 Octodon degus
GGTGAGTGTGTGGAGAGTTTCCTGCTACCCTGCGCAGGCAGGACCAGCCCCAGCCCAGGCGCACAGTGGGCCAGACACTCTCCCAGCACCTCGGGCCGCCCCCCACCACTCCGCAGTGCCTCCCCCACCCCGCTCGCCGAGTAGGATTTTCTGCCGAGCTCCGGGAGCCCCCAGACCCAGTCCTAACCCAGATCCTGTGCCTGTGTGGAGAGTTTCCTGCTACACTGCACTGGCGCAACCAGTCCCAGCCCAGGCGCAGAGTGGGCCAGACACTCTCCCACCCGCTTGGGCCGCCCCACACCACTCTGCTGTACCTCCCCACCCCTCCTGCCAAGTAGAAAATTCTGCCAACTTCCGGGAACTCCCAGACCCAGTCCTAGTCCAGGTCTGGTGAGTGTGTGGAGAACTTCTTGCTACCCTGCGCTGGCGGTACCAGTCCCAGCCCAGGAGCCAGCATGGGCCGGAACCTCTCCCACCTCCTCTGGCGGCACCACACCCATCCGCCTTACCTCCCCCATCCCTCCCGCTCAGTAGAAATTTCTGCCAACTTCCGGGAACACCCAGACACAGTCCTAGCCCTGGTCCGCAGCAGGAAGGAGCTGAGCACAGCAGCCAGACCTAAGTCAGACTCAGCTGGATAAGTCCAAACTCTGTAGAGCTCCACCT
>NW_004525013.1:326283-353867 GCF_000260255.1 Octodon degus
AACCACTAAGAAGAATATATGCAGTGTATTATTTGTTGAAACTGTACTTCCGATTTGATTTGAAACTGTCTCATTGCTATCTGTTTATCAATAAAATTTTGAAAAAAAAACAAATTAATTCAATTGGAACGAAGAAAACAATTCAAAGAATTAAGGAAGAAAAAAGCTGGGTCTTTCAAAGATTAAATAAAATCGATGTCTCTAGCTAACCTCGTCAAAATGCGGAAAGAAAAAATTAAAAGCAATAAGGTATGAAAAGGGTGTAATTACCACAAACTTAGTGAAAATTCAGAAGATTATCAATAGCTACTTTAAGAATCTTTACTCTAACAGAATAGCAGATACAGAACAAATGGACAAATTCCTAGAAAGGTACAAACTACCAAAACTTAATCTTCAAGTTATAACCACTCTTAATATCCCAATGAGAGCCAGTGAAATACGAGATGTAATAAAAAAAAGCCTACTGACAAAGCAAACTCCAGGTCTGGATGGATTCACAGCTGAAATCTACAAGAAATTTACAGATGTATTCTCTATACTCCTCAAACTCTTCCATGAAATTGAAAAGGAAGCATTACTACTAAAATCATTCCTGGAGGCAAGTATTATACTGATACCTAAACCAGGGAAAGACACAACTGAAAAAGAGAACTATAGGCCAATCTCCCTCATGAACATAGATGCAAAAATCCTCAATAAAACCCCAGCAAATATAATACAGCAAATCATCAAGAAGACCATACACCATGACCAGGTAGGATTCATCCCAGGGATGAAAGGATGGTTTAATATTCAAAAATCTATAAATGTAATATACTACGTCAATACAACGAAAACTAAAAAACACAGGATCATCTCCATGGATGCAGAAAAAGCTTTAAACGTAGTCCTACACTCATTCATGTTCAATGTTCTACAGAAAATTGGAATAGATGGCCTCTACTTCATTCTGGTGAAAGCCATTTATGAAAACCCAATGGCTATCATATATTAAAATGGGGAAAAACTGATACCTTTTACTCTTATGTCTGGTACAAAACAAGAATGTCCTCTATCACGACTCGTATTCAATGTAGTTCTGGTCGTTCACTACAACCATTAGATAAGAGAAGGAAATAAAAGGAAAAGAAGAGGTAAAGAAGAAGTTAAATTATCATTATTTGCAGATGACGTGATACTTTACATGGAAGACCCAAAAAAACTTCACCAAGAAGCTACTAGAATTAATACAGGAATTCAGTACCATAGCACGATACAAAGTAAATAGTCAAAAGTCAATAACATTCCTCTACACAGACAACAAACACACTGAGAGGAAAATTATTGAAACAATACCTTTTACAATAGCACCGAGGAAAATGAAATACCTTGAAATTCATCTAAATAAACAAGTCAAAGATCTTTTCAAGGAAAATTGCAGTACTTTCAAAGAAAAGATCGTAGAGGATTTCAGAAAACGGAAAGGTATTCCATGCTCCTGGATAGGAAGAACCAACATTGTGAAGATGGCCATACTCCCAAAATTGCTGTATAGACTGAATGTAATCCCTATCAAACTACCACCAACATATCTTACAGAGCTAGAGATATCATTCTCCAAATTTTTTTGGAACCAGGAAATACCTAGAATAGAAAAGGCAATCCTGGGCAATAAAGACAGGCAGGAGGCATTACAATTCCTGACTTGAAATTATACTACAAGGCTACTGTGATAAAAATCAGCATCGTACTGGCATCAAAATAGACCTGAGGATCAATGAAATCGATTAGAAGACACTGAAGCCCCTATGAACACACTCAGCCACCTTATCTTTGACAAAGGGGTCAAACGTACTCACTGGAGGAAAGATAGCCTCTTTAACAAATGGTGTTGGAAAAACTGGCTCTCTACATGTCAAAAGCTAAAACTTGACCCAGGTCTATCACCATGCTCTAAGCTAAATTCAACATGGATTAAAGATCTGAACATTAAAACAGAGACACTAAAACTGGAAGAAAAGGTAGGAGGAGCTGTTGAAGACATAGGGGTAGACAAAGAGTTCATGAACAAAAATCAAATAGCACAGAATGCACTTGAAAGAATTAACTGGGACCTGCTCTTACTGAGTTTTTGCACGTCAAAGGAAATTACCAACAAAGTGAAATGGCAAACCACAAATTTGGAAATAATCATGACAAATAAGTTCTCAGGCAACGGTATGTTCTCTAGAATTTATGAAAAACTGAAAAACACTAGGGCCCCAAAATTAAAAGACCCAATCCAAAAATGGGCATCCGAGATGAACACACTCTTCTCAGAGGAAGAAATTAAAGAAACAAATAAATATATGAAAAAATGCTTCACATCACTAGCCATCCGTGAAATGCAAATTAAAACCACATTGAGATATATTCTCACCACAGAAAGAATGGCTATCATAAAGAAATCACCCAATAACAAATGTTGGAGAGGCTGTGGGGATAAAGGAACCCTTCTCCACTGCTGGTGGGAATATAGACTGGTGCAACCATTACGGAAATCAGTGTGGAGACTCCTTAGAAAAGTTGGACTGCAAATCCCATTTAAACCAGGTATTCCTCTACTGGGAATTTTTTCAAATGATCTGAAAGCATCATATCATAGGGATTTGTGTATGCCTATGTTTGTAGCGACACAATTTGTGTTAAAAAAAAATCTTGGAGACAACCAAGACGCCCATCACCTGAGGAATGGATGAAAAAATCTGTGTTATTTTTATACAATGGAGAATTACTCAGCTATAAAGAATGATAAACTCGGAGCCTTTGTATTGAAATGGATGCCACTTGAAGATATATTCATAAGTGAAATAAACAGGACACGCATGTGTAAATGTCATATAATTTCCCTCGTATAACATCTCAAAAGAAGAAATACAAATAGAAAGATATAATACAAGTAAAAGGAATGCAAGAACTCGAGGACTAACTAATTAAGAGAAGGAAAGGAGAAAAGCAAGGAAACATGACAATTACAAGCCCTACAGTTATATGTAGAAGATGGGAAAGGCAATGATCCTGAGAGTGTCCAGAAGATTTTTGAATCTAGAAGTTAATTGGAAAGATTCTCACCCTGACTAACTTTATATATTCACACCTGTGAGTTAAGCAACTGCACTGAAGATGGAAATCTGTAATAGTAGGTTTATGCTTGGAGTGCCTGTTATTCTGGTCTTCTGAATATGGGCTGCTTGTCATGACATGCAAGTTTCTGCTATGCTGTCTCTAGGGTAGATGACTGTTCAAAAAGTAGGGGGTGGTGAATGAAGGCAATAGACAGGAGAATGAATGCTGTGGGACTGTCCTGCTTCAAGATTGTATATGGTCAGATTTTTGGACTTATGTGTAAACATAAGAATTATATAATTATTTATGCCTATTTTTAAAATTTGTTCTAATTTTTAAATGTTATTTCATCATATTCGGTAGGGACTTAAAGTTCAACATATCAATACTTGATGAAAAATACCGTTCCATAATATGCTTAAAATGTATGATATTCAGACAGATAGTGAGGTTAAGCTTAACAGCCTAGGTTGTATGGTAAAAACAATAATCTTATCTTCTGGAGGGTTAACAAAGTAAGTTTGAGACCAAAATTAAAGAAAAAGGAGGGCCACAAGGAAAGTCAACATTTTGGCTGTAGCCTTCCAATGTCAATTAAGACTCAGGACATATGAGAAATTGTACTGTAACGTCATGCAACTCAGTAGTGTCCAAATTTTTCTGATCAAGGAGATTATGGGGCCAAAGAGGAAAGTAATCGATGATGTAGATTCTCTAAGGAGAATCACGTGGAGAGAAAACATTCTCTCAGGCTTTCACAGAGAGCACATTGGCCAAGCAATTGCTGTGACTTATTCACATGGCTGACACTGACAAAGGATTTACAATCTGAGGTACAGGATCTCAGCATAAATACTGAGGGAATTTCACTGACCTTATCAGACCCAAAGGCTACAACTCTTGTTGCACAGGTCCTGCTTGACCTTGGTCTTAAACATCCAGCAAAAAAGTATAAAAATGAAGATAAGAAGTAAAGCCATGTTGTTATGTTGAGCTGTAGGGCACTCAGGTCAACAATTTCTGACTTTGCCAGTGAATCAGAAGACCCAATACTATCATGGACTATTGGACTCTTTTAGAATATTTTGCTGAGTTAACACACCTATAATATTCAAATAACGGAACTTAACAAAAAAGGGGATACCGATGAATGTCCATTTTATATCTTTGTATTCAAATGGTTAGGATAGATACCTAGTTTTATTCTCTTAATGAGTAGAAGGATTTGTTCTAAGAGTATTTGTAAATAAGATAACATGTCCGCATCTTGTACAGCAATTAACCACTAGGAAGAATGTATGCAATGTGTTAATTATTGAAAGTGTCTTATCAATTTGGTTTGAAACTGTCTCATTGCTATTTGTTTCTAATAAAATTATAGAAAAAAAACATCTTCTAGAAAAAGTTATCATGCCAAGCCCAAAACTCATGAGGGATGAAATTGTAAAGTTCAGAAAAGAAATTAATGCAATAGAAACTAAGAAAGCAATACATTGAATCATTGAATTAAAAAGTTGATTTTTTTGAAAGACTAAATGAAATTGAAAAACACTTAACAACCTTCCCTTATCATAAATAGGGTAAAAAAGACTAAATCAATCGGCAGTAATAAAAGAGTAAAATCATGATAGATCTTGTAGAAATCCCGAATATCTAGCCCAAAATATTTTAGATTAGAATTCTTTATTCTAATAAAATGGAAAACACAGAAAAAATGTCCAGATTCCTTGATGGATATGAA
This sequence comes from Octodon degus, assembly GCF_000260255.1. Classification (NCBI taxonomy): domain Eukaryota; kingdom Metazoa; phylum Chordata; class Mammalia; order Rodentia; family Octodontidae; genus Octodon; species Octodon degus. The sequence goes on from NW_004525013.1 coordinate 331,112, forward strand.
TTATATAAACTGAATCAGTAAGATATAAAAATATTAATAAACTAATGTCAATCAATGAAATTGGATATGGAAATTAAACCCTACCAACAATAAAGAAAAACAGGGGCCCTGATTGATTCACTGCTGAATTCTGCAAGAAAGTAAGAGACGTCCTAATATCACCACATCTCATAACATTCAAGCACTATAGTGCCCACCCTGCCCACCTCAAACGACTCTAATCAACTAGTTATATACTTCTTAGAAAAGGAGGCTCTCATCAGGCTATAGTTCTTTCTTTCTGATTAAAATGTCACACCTGTCAGTTATATTGTATGTTCCATAGTTCCACTCTGATGTTATAGAGCCTATGTGTTGGCATTCTTGTGTCTCTTAAGTGGTGCTAGTGAAGCAACACATTGCTTCTCCTAGAATCCTTACTACCCTTTCTAATTTTACTTGTCAATACTGAGGATGATCCTAAAATTTATCGAACACTAAACATGAAATAAGGTGCTATTTGTAATTTCACTAAGATGATAGGTGAATTATAGATCTCACAGCTATACTTTCCACACACAAGGAAGAACTATTTTTGGAATGCGGTAACATAGACATTGATAATGTACACATGGATGACAAAGTCTGAGTTATTGACTGTTTAAGTTTCATGGAAACAGCCACTTTTATACAACACAGGAAAATAACCATTTTTAGTTAAGGTCAGTTGCAGTGTCATCTTAGAGAATGCCTGTAATGAGACTATTAGTAAGCTTCCAGCTTTATTACTTCTTGCAAGTATCTGGCGTGATTATGATTTATCAGCATTTGAGACAGGCAAATAGCTCAGCTGGTTAAAGCACCTGCAAGCAGGCACAGGGGCCTGGAGTTCGATCCCCAGGCCTGCCGTGCCGGCTATACCCCTGGGACACACTAAGACAGCAATTGAGAATGGGCATAGTGGCACATGCCTGCAATCCCAGCCCTTTGGAGACTGTAAACAGGTGGATCACTATGAGTCTGATCTAGTAGTGAGACCCTGAACACCCTGTAGAAACTTCCCTAAAATACAAAAAAAAAAAAAAAGATTTATCAGCATTTAAATATAATTCACAAGTTGTAAGCTGGTAAACAAAGGAGTGATTTCACTAGCTGTGGAATAAACTGAGGTTTTTTTGGCTTTGTGTATATTCTGCTTAATTTGTCAATAAATGCCTCTATAAGTCTCAGTCAAATAATGAATTTTTATGGCAAAATTTGATATGAAAATTGCTCATGTTTAACACTGTGAAAATTACTTTCTGTCCTCTGATTAACTTGTGACATTTACATTTCTTTGTGATTACAGCTGGGCAATCTCTGTTTAGGGCACAGGTCAGAACCTATAAATTACATTTTGTGTGATAAATTATATTAAAAACTTTATGAAAACATTTTTGCTATGAAATTTTTAATTCAGAAAACATCACAGATTATTATTTTTCTGAAATTTATTCGCTGAACAAATGATATTTCTTTTATTTTATGTAAAGTAATACTACTTAAGACTTCAAAATATCATAAAATATGATTATATTATCTGCTTCTATACGTTTTAAGATAAAAATTTGACCATAAACTTCCATTTTATTTATAAAAAGGATCGTTGATTTATTATGACTTAATTTCTTTTTGTTCTCTTTTTTTACATGTGTATACAAATTCTCTTTGATACCTTTCTGTATTGTGTAAATCACATAAATGATTGTTTGGAATGTGTAAAAATTAATGAACTGCATATATGTATATATAAACTCAAAATATAGTATGCAATTAAGTGTACTTTAAAAAATGATTGAAAAAATACAAATATTTCATTTTTGAATGATTTAAAAGTAAATGTAAAACACTACATAATAGGGAATATTGTTTTTTTTTCTTTTTATATATTCATAAGTATTATTTAAACAATTCATCTTTCTTAAGAGCCACAAAAAATATAACAGCACTATGCCGCTGTATTTTGTAATTCTGCATTTCAATCAAATAGTAAGTTAGAATTTTCAGAATGTACCCTAATCCACTTCACAAATAAAATGGCAGCTGTGATCTTGAAACAAATGAACATTAAATTGAATTTTTTACAAAAAGATCTTCTCAAACTATTTATTAAAATTGAAATGGAATTGTCACTACAGAATTCATGGCTGGAGGCAAGCATTACCTGATAAGAAAGCCAGAAAGGGATCCAACTAAGTAAGGTCATGCTAAAATCCTCAATAAAATGCTGACAAGCAGAGTGCAGCTAATCATAAAGAAGACTATTCACCAATACCAAGTGGAATTCATCCCAGACATGCAGGGATGGTTTATCATATGCAAATCAATAAATGTGACACACCATATTAACAGAGCACAGGGCAAATTCCATTTGATCATCTCAAGGCATGCAAATAAAGCTTATGAAAAAGACCAGAACCCATTCATGACTGTAAAAAACTGTATAAAATTGGAATAGATGATTTTTATATCAATCTGATGAAAGCCATCTATTACAAACTAAAATCCAACATCAAACTAAATGGACAGAAAATGAATGACTTCACACTAAAATTGGGAACAAAATAAATATATCCACTGTCAACATTCATTCAATATATTTATACAAATTTTAGTCAGAGAAGTTGAACAATAGAAAGTAATAATGGGGCTGGCCAAATAACTCAATAGATTAAAGCACCTGCAAGTACGCCTAGGGGCCAAGGGTTCAATCCCTGGATTTGCCATGTCGGCCCCGCCACCAGGGCAAAAAGAGAAAGCAATTGAGATTGGGCATGGTGGCACATGCTTGTAATCCCAGCACTTGAGAGGCAGTAAATTGGAGGATTACTACAAGTCTGATCTAGCAATGAAACCCTGAACACCCTGTAGACCCTTCCTTAAAATACACACAAAAAAGAAAGTAATAATGATAGCAAAGGAAGAATCTGAATTAACATTATTCACTGATGACATGACACTTTACATAAAAGATAAAAGACCCCAAAACTTGGCTAGATTTAATAGCCAAATTCAGTAGCCTTACTGAAAACAAAGTCCACACTTATAAATCAATAATTTTCCTCTACATGAATAACAAACTCACTTTAAAAATAGAGAAATGCCCTTCACAGCAACATGTAAAAATGAAGGAAGTAAAAATGTCTATATAGACAACAACACTCCGCAATAAGGAGATTAAAGAGTATCTAAGAAAATGGAAAGATAACCCTTGCACTTTCATAGAAAGAACCACATAGTGAAAATAGCCATACTTCCAAAATTGTTAAACAGATTTATGTTACTCATATCAAATTTCAACAATGTATCTTACAGAATTAGACAATAAAATGCTAAAATTTATTTGGACCTAGGAGAGACATAAAATAGCAAAGCCAATTCTACATAACAAAGGCAAGGCAGGGGACATCACAATTTCAGACTTATAATTACACTTCAAAACTACTTAAAAACAGCATTGTACTGGCAAAAAAGTAAATAAGTAAATAAGACCTGAGAATTAATGCAACAGACTACAAGTTGTAGCCACAACTACAGATATATTTAGGCTTATTATCTTTGACACAGAGGCCAAACACATCTACTGGAATAAAGATAAGCTGCTTAATAGATGATGTTTGAAAACCTGGTTGTCGTCATAGCAAAATTAGTTAGGCTTATTGTTTGCACTACTCACTACACTAGAATTGAAATGAATTAAACATCTAAATATTAAAACAGAAGCCCTACATCTTCTGGAAGATAGAATGAATGGAAATGTTGAGGATATTGGTATAGGAAAAAAATTATTAACAAAACCCCTGTTACACAAGGACTATAACAAAGAATGAACAACAGGGAAGTCATCTTACTAAAATATTTTGCACAGCAAGAGAAACCACCGAGAATAAAAAGACAACCCACAATGTGAGGGATTAATTTTTCCAGCTGTTTCTCAGACTATAGAGTACCATTAGATATATGAAGAACACAAGAATATCAGACACTCATATATGTACATATGAATTTCTCTACATTTAAGTAATTTTTGCCCGTGTTCACATCACCATTATAGAATTACCAAGACAAAGAATAAATCCATGTTCATCAATTAATGAGTAGATAAAAAAATTGTAATTCAAGTATATTCCCAAATAAAAATTGTAATAAACTTTAGACATACGGGAATTCTCTATTTTCTATTTACATCAGTATAGAGTTTTATTTTTCTCTTTCCTTTTTCTTCCAGCATTAGCCACTCCCTTTCTACTTTGTAAAAGCAAATCCTATTAATAAATGCTGCTGTTTCATGATGCAAAATGAGTGAGGAAAACAAATACTTCTTGATTTGCTTAAATTTGGTATATATTTTTCTTTGCAGTTAACTTATTTTATTGTTACATGTGATTGTTTTACTGCTTCCAAATATTTTGGGATATTTCGTTCTTTCCTTGTTTCTTCAGGAAAGAATTGAAAGTGTTCCTATGAGAATCTTCATTTCTGCTAGCAAAATTGCCTTCAGTGAAACCTATTTCTTCTGAATGCCACATTAAAATATTCTTGTCATTTTATTTGAAGTTTTGTTAGATTACAATGCATAGGTTTTTTAATTTTAGAAATCAGATATGCTTTCTATTCTTTATTTTATTTATATATATTATGAGCTTTTATTATACAACAATTGCATATCTACATTATCATATTTATTTGAAACTAATGTTATTTTATAGATCTGTCAGCAAATTAAAATATCATTTTTATTCCTTCCTGGATACTATAATGAATTTGCACTGTACTAATTTCTTAATCTATTCTTCAAATACCACACTGCTGTCTCTACAAAGTTGTGTGACATTGAAGAACTATAAAATTTGAGCACTGAATATTTTATTTTTACATTTTAATGTACATATATATATTTTCTAATAAGGGCTGAAATAAAATCTGCTACTTCCTGTAGAAAAAGTCTGATTTTATTTTGTGCTTTCTATCATTCTAGTTCATCTCATCCTAGTTTACATATAACCTCCAATTATTTGTAAATTAAGCATTTGGTATTTTGCTATATTTATTTATATGTTATGATTTTTTATTTATTAAAGTATAGAATTATAATGAGTAGAGTATTAATTCTTGTAGACTCTGCTTTGTAGTGTCACATTAAAGACCTTTGGGTTTTCTATCTTGCATATTGTGATAAATATTAGAATTATTCCTTAGAATGTATTTTCAGAAACATATATAACTTTTATGTAGGACATCTGTGTCTATATCATACCTATACATGTCTAGCTATCTGAAAACTATTGATTTTTACAAATTGCCATGTTAATAGTTGCTAGACTGCTCCCAATACAGTGGTACTTATTGGAGATAAGGTACATATCCAGTGTTCTCCCTGAATTTATCTTTCAACCACCTCAGTGAGCCTTCAGATTAGATTGTACTGAATTACCGAACTGAACTGTTATGGATTTTATTATCTCCTGTGTTATGTTATGCTCACTTTCACTCTTTCTTGGCATTCCCGTGTATGGATCTTATTTTCTCTCTGATAAGAACACAGTTTGGCAGACTATGATTTAGAGAACAAGGTTTGTGAAACAAACAACTCACAGGTGCATAAAATCTGGGAATTCATCTGCTTCTCTGTCTCTCTATCCTCAAATTTCCAAGTTGTCTGCTGCCTTCATATGCGACCCATCTGGCCAGGGAAGAGACAAAGTGATGGTCTCACCACACATGGTCTCACCACACACTCCTCTGCTCTTTGGGAATGCCTAACAGAAATGAGAAACTTTTAATTGTTTCTGGGAATTGGAAATCAAGAAAAAGTTTTCAGACATGCAACAATGAAGAAGACGCTGTCATTGTATCATCATGGGAGTGATCATGTCACTTTTTCGGGGAGGTGAGTTCATAGCATCTTCCATGTTTATCTCTGTGTTGGACCTACTTTCCCATTCACATCGTACTCCAGGCGCCTGTCACCTTGAGGTCGCCATCCTAGAAACACAGTAAAACAGGTGAGTGCCTTCTCCTTCTGTCTGAGAGGGAAACTCTGTGTTGGGATCTGCCAAAGTTGTAAATTGATCATATATCCGAGGGCTGGTCATGGCAAGATTGTGTAAAGTAGTAAGGCTCCCTTAGTCTTGAGAAAAAACATCTTGCCCAGTCAACTTTGGCTGTTAGTCACTAGGAAACCTTGTGTTTCCTGGTTCTAACTTTGCAAAGGTACAAATAAAGATACCTACTTTTGTTCTAGGAGTCCTTTACCATTTAAGTGTGGCTTACCATCAGACCTCAGCTGTATCACCTGCTTTTATTTTCTAAGTAATCTCACCACTCTCTCTCTCTCTCTCTCTCTCTCTATCTCTCTCTCTCTCTCTCTCTCTCTCTCTCTCTCTCTCTCTCTCAGGGACCACAGAGAGATCAAAAAAATACACACTGGAAGGGAAGCAGAGGCAAAAGGTAGTGGGAAAGTGATCCTATTCTGAGATAATTTCCTTCTGGAGAGAAATATTTGTGAGAAAGCCACACAAGCAGGCTCAGGATTCTTGAAGGAGAGCAAGATTCAAGGACATGAATGATGGAGTTAGGATTCTGCGCTGATCACTGATTACTGTGAACAAGTTCCAGCGTAATCGTGGATGCCATAAGCTCAGTGCCCATACACACACAGGCAAGTAAGCCCTGGAACAATCTTTATGCTTTAATTTCAGCATATGTTTTAATTTCAATGTGTTCTTTACACAGATCTTATAAATAGAACTTAATTTAGTTTTTTCAAGAAGTAATATATGATTTTCTAAAGAAAATCATATTTGCTTTTCACATATTGCATGAATACATATTATATACCATATAACAAACTTATAACAAGCCTTAATGTTTTCCTATAATCTGCATCTTTTGAACTTTCAGGAAAAAATATGAGAGCTTCTGTTTCTCTCCTAATATTTATCCACAATCAATAAAACTACATGAATAATATAAATTATTCAAGATATCCATATTAAGATATCTAAAACTTCCATATTTACATTTCAACATATTTTTGTCAGAAGAAGAATGTTTATTGAGGAAACTGGAACCCAGTATACATTCAAAATTAAACTTTTACATTGTTAAAGAGAACATGCAACCACTATGTATATCAGTGTGGAGATTCCCCAAAAAACTAGAATTATAAGTACCATTCAACCCAGATATTTCCTTTTTGGGTATTTTCCAGAGAAATTGAAAACATACCACAGAGATACACGTGTACCCATGCTTCTTGAAGAATAATTTGTCATAGTTAAATCTTGGAAAAAAAACCAAATTCCCAGCAAGTGACTAATGGATATAAAATTGGTGGTACTTTTACATAATCGAGAATTACACAGCTTTAAAGAAAGATAAACTTGTGAATTTTATAGATAAATTGATGCAACTAGAGGTTATACTCATAAGTGAAATTAATTACACTCACATGTGTAAACATTGTATTGCCTTCTCTAGTGTAAGAACCTGAGTAACCTGCTTACTCCTAAAAAAAGTAAATAGGATCTGAGAGGTACAATGAATACAGTGAAAAGGAAAAGCAAAATTGCTCAATAGGAAGGAACAGTGGACATGAAGGAAAGGAGAAATGAAAGAAGAATGAAGAAATATATAGGTATACACATAGATTAGCTTGGAAAATTGTTTTGCAGATTTCTGCTGGTTTATTCAAGGGAGTAATTAATGCTTAAATAATTTTACACTCATTTTTTTCAAAGTTTTATTGATAAACAGATAGCAATGAGACAGTTTCAAATCAAATCAGAAGTACAGTTTTAACTAATACACTGCATATATTCTTCTTAGTGGTTAATTGCTATACAAGAAGTGGACTTGAGATCCTATTTACAAACACCATTAGAACAAATCATTCTACTCATTAAGAGAATGCAACTATATATCTATCCTAACCACTTGGAATACACAGTTACAAAATGGACATTCATCGGTATACCCCATTTTTTCTAAGTTCCGTTATTGAATATTATAGGTGTGTAAACTCAGCAAAATATTCTAAAAGAGTCCAGTAGCCCATAATAGCATTGGGTCTTCTGTTTAACTGGCAATGTCAGAAATTATTGGCCTGAGTCCCCCATTTACACTCATTTTTAACTTTTTATATTTTTTCCAATCTTACAGACTTAAATTTGTTAAACTGAGCAAATAATTTTAAGACCACAATATTCAATATAACAACCATTTTTGAATCTCTATCATTCTGTTTAGTGAAATTCTGTATTGTTTCTATTTTTTTTACTATTTCTGTATGCATTTCAAAAAATTTAAAAAGAAACTGCAGATACTCTTATGTTTGAAGTTCAAAAATCAATGAAATATGGTAACATAATTGCATTTAATAGCTTTTCTAATGGCATAAGTTAACATCTGTCTATATTTTCACAAGCAACATACTTTAGTTCAAAAGGAAACTCTATAAATGTCTAATTGAGTTGCTACATCTTGGTAGCAACTGAATTTCCCTGGCATGTAAAGAAAAATAATAGTGACAAATCATACAATTATGAGTGTAAATTTTTTTCATTAATGTGTAAACTTTAGTGACAGTTTTCCAAAAGTTGTATGCAAACTGAAGAGGATCCTCAGATTTTGCTAATACCAAATCAAAAGTTCTGAAGAAAATAAAAATAATAGGGAAACTTGGAGATAGCTTAGAAGTCTAAGCACCTGTTTAGGCAAGCACAAGGACCTGGGTTCAATGCTTGGTACCACGAACCATGCTCTCCCACCCCCGTGCATGTCAAGTTGGCTACCAAGACCAGGCATGCACGGTAATCTTCCATTTCTGTGGAGGCTGAAACAAGAGGTCCACTACAAGTCTGAGCTGCCTAGTGAGAATTTTCATTTTTATTCTCTGTTCAAGTCAATGTACAACTCATGTCCACTGCCTACGAATTGAAACACTGAGCATGGAAAACAACAGAATGACCGCCACCCAGGTAAGTATTGAAGTGCTATTCCTGGGGCAGATCATCATTGGAACCATAGGGAATTTGTCTCTTTTAGGTCAGTATGTGTTCCTTTATGTCAGTGGATACAAACCTCGATCTTCAGATTTGATTCTCAGGCACCTGACTGTGGCCAACACACTGGTCATTCTCTCTAGAGGAATCCCAGAGACTATGGCAGCTTTGGGGGTCAAGGACTTCCTTACTGATGTTGGATGCAAACTTATTTTCTATGTTCACCGGGTGGGTAGGGGTGTGTCCATTGGCAGCACCTGTCTGCTGAGTGTCTTCCAGGTCACCATTATTGTCCCCAGGAGCTCTAGGTGGGCAAATATTAAAGCAAAATTCCCAAAGTATTTAGAAATCTTCATTACCCTCTGTTGGACACTGAATATGATAGTGAATATCATTTTTCCAGTTCAAATAACTGCTAAGTCAAAAAACAAAAACATCACAAATGAAATAAACTTTGAGTACTGCTCTGCTCCAAGTGATGGGAAAGTCCTACGTTCAGTAAATGTAGCTTTATTCTCCATCAGTGATGGTCTTTGTATTGGGCTCATGCTCTGGGCCAGTGGTTTCATGGTGTTCACCCTCCAAAGGCACAAGCAGCAGGTCAGACACATGCATAGGGCAAATGTGTCCTGCAGAACCTCACCTGTAACCAGAGCCACCAAGAGAATCCTTGTCCTGGTGTGCCTGTATGTAAAGTTTTATACTATGTCCTGCATTATCCAAGCATGTATGCCTATTTTTCATAATCCCAGCACCTTATTGCTAACTTTGGCTGCCTTAATGAATATCTTTTTCCCAACTGCATGTCCCTTGCTTCTCATGAACTGGACACACACAAGTTTCTGTTTCTGCCAAAAAGAAAACTAGAGTCACCTAAACTCAAATAGTCTGGTTCACATTCTATTAAGTCAGTGATATACTCAAGTCCCAGTAAAAGCTTCCAAAATGAAGAAGATCGTAAATTTTTTTCTTGTGCTCTCTCAATATCTTCATCCTGCCTTGACAAAATAGAGTGTCCATTCAGTCTCTTCTGGTTGGTACTGCGTCCTTTATAAGCACTCAGCAGGATGTGACTTTTACTCCCCAGTTGTGGAGTGGTAATTTCCTTCTCATCCAAGTGTCAGAACTAGTTTTGAAGCTGTCAGTCATAACTTACCAGATATGCATCATCTTTCAACTTAAAGAATGCTGAGAAGACTTTCCGGTAATCTAGTTACTTGAGAACTTGAAACGGAACCACACAAAGATACTGAATTAGATTTTTTTAAGCTTTGCAAGTGAATGCTAAGAATGGCTATTCTGAAGTCTTTCCATGCAGTCTGTCCTGATTCTTTCTTATTTATTATTTTTTAATAATTTTATTGAGAAACAAATAGCAATGAGACAGTTTCAAAACAGATCTGTAGGACAGTTTCAATAATAAATACATTGCACATTGTTGTCTCAGTGGTTATTCATTGTACAAGATGCAGACATGACATTCCATCCACAAACACTATTAGCACAAATCTTATTCGTTGAATTAAGAGAATGTAGCTGTATATCCATCCTATTTTTTTCCAAAATTTTATTGATAAACAGCAATGAGACAGTTTCAAATCAAATCGGAAGTACAGTTTCAACAAATAACACACTGCATATATTCTTCTTAGTGGTTAATTGCTGTACAAGATGCGGACTTGAGATCCTATTTACAAACACCATTAGAACAAATCATTCTACTCATTAAGAGAATGCAACTATATATCTATCCTAACCACTTTGAATACACAGATACAAAATGGACATTCATCTGTATACCCTATTTATTCTAAGTTCCGTTATTGAATATTATAGGTGTGTAAACTCAGCAAAATATTCTAAAAGAGTCCAGTAGACCATAATAGCATTGGGTCTTCTGTTTAACTGGCAATGTCAGAAATTATTGACCTGAGTCCCCCACAGCTCAACATAACAGCATGGCTTTACTTCCTATATTTCATCTTCATACTTTTCTACTGGATGGATAAGACCAAGGTAAATGTCCTGCTTCTTTCTTGGGGAATGTGAGCTCTTCAGCCCAGTATGTCCAAGGGTTCCCTGTATGACTGTGGTCTTTCCATTTCCAAAGTCCAACCTCCAACCACACTGCCTTTGGGTGATGACAAATACTGGACCTGAATTCTGTGACAGCTCTATTCCTGTCCTTTATATTTTAAGTACAATACGCCCTTGATGCTTCAGAAGGCAGGTATTAAATTTTTGAAAATATATAAGGGACAATGCAATTCTATTTCTGAAAATTAAAATAATTTAAATAATGAATTTTGTTTAAGTATCCAATTCTAGATTGTATGTGTCTTTATTATAAAATTTCATTTTTGTGATGTTCTTAGTGTATTTAGAATTACATTTGAAATTGGAATATTTGAATTATTTATGAAAAGAATTAAGTATACCGGATTGTATCAGCCTGTGTATGTGTGTATATTTGTGGATATATTTTTGCATGTGCACATATTTCTGCATGCATACGTGTTACAAAACGTATACTTGCATGTATATGGTGTTTGTCCACATAAACATGTGTTCTACAATTTAGTTACTTAGTTCAGGCTTTAAAATCATGACCTTTTTCTGGCAGAACCAGGGATTGAACTCAAGCCTTTGATCTTGCTAGGCAAGCACTTATTCTACTGAGCTATCTCGCCAGGCCCAAATCATGGATTTTAGATAGAGAAACTCATGCATTTCTCTTTGAAGAGCTATTTGACTGTAAAAATTGATTGTATCAAAGACTATGTGTGAGTTTTGTATACATTTGAATTTTTGTATCCTATGTATTTTTGAAGATGAGTTATCTGATATTGAACTTAATAAAATGTGAATCTTAAACATCCTCTTTCAGGTAAAATGAGTAAAATGATGCATAATTGATGGAGAATGCAGGGAGACAACCAATAAGAAAACAAGAAGTGACTCACATGGAAACCACACAGAGAGAAGCAGTGCTGATAGAGACAGACAGCGGAGGGGTGGTGAATAAGAGAAATGGGGATGGAGTAAAATCAAGGTAGAACACACACTGTGGGAAAAAGCAAACTGGGGAATTTGAGGGAAATCAGCAGAAACACTGTGGAATTTGACATGGAAATACCAGGAGAAGGAAAAGAGAAAAACGGTAGTTGGAGAGAGCCATAAGAAAAAAAGTACAAAAGAAAAGGAACATAAAAAACATTATAAGATCAGAGTCACAATCCGTATAACATATCAATTTAATTATTATAATTTTATTTTAAAGAGAATTTTAAAACAATAGATAAGGTATTAGAAAGGAAATTCAATTTTAAAACCATTATAAGCATTCCACAGTTGTTGTTCTATTGCACATTGCTGTCTTCAGTGTAATTGCTCAGATTGCAAATACAAATATATAAAATCGGTCAAATTACAATTGAATATTCAACTGTTAGAAGACAGTATGCAATGTGTTAATTATTGAAACTGTCCTACCAATTTGATTGGAAACTGTCTCATTGCTATTTGTTTCTCAATAAAATTATGGGGAAAAATAATGAATAAATAAATTTTAAAAATTTTAAAAAGCTAAAAATTGGGAAATTGCCGCTAGAGGTAGGGTGGTGGCTGGTGTGGTCTTTGTCGGGTTCCGCCGTGGCATACCAGGGTCAAGGCAAGAAAGTGCAGAAGGTGGTTCTGTAGCCCATCAACCTCATCTTCAAATCCTTGCAGAACAGATCTCAGATCCAGGTGTGGTTGTATGAGCAAGTGAATATGAGGATAGAGAGCTGTACTATGGGTTTTGGTGAGTACATGAACCTTATATTTGATGGTGCAGAAGAAATTCATCCTAAAACAAAGTCAAGAAAACAACTGGGTCAGATCATGCTGAAAGGAGCTATACATTACTCTGCTACTAAGTGTCTCCAACTAGAAATGATCAATGAATTCAAATAGCAGGAAAGTGAGGCAATGGAAGTTATGATGATATGTAAAAAAAGGCAGTTGTTTAAGTGGTTCACGCTGGGAGTGTTTGTAAGGCATTTGTTCATATTGTTTTGACTACCCTTATGTTTTTACTGAGGGCCAATAAATGTAGGGTTCTTTTCATTAATATAAGCTTTAAAAAATTAACTGTTACCTTCAAAACACTGACAGAAATCAGTAGTACAATCATCTTAGCTATCTGTTTATACATACTTGATTTTTCCTTTTAATTTGTTTTCCTTTTTTGTCTCCTTTCCATCATTCCAATTGTATCTGTTCAGTTTCTTGCCCTTATACTATATCTATTGCACCGTTCAGTTTTCACTTACTTTTTCAGGTTTTTTCACTAGGGAGACAATATAGTGTTTACACATGTGGGCCTGATTTATTTCACTTGTGAATATAGCCTCTAGTTGCAGTCATTTACATATAAAAGCCTTTATTTTTCTTTTAAGTTTGGGGGGTTTTTGGTGTGTGTGGATGTGAGTGTGTGCGTGTGTGTGTGTGTGTGTGTGTGTGTGTGTGTGTGTAGAGTCTCATTATGCACCTCAGACTCACAGTGAGCCTCCTGATTTCTGCCTCCCTAGCGCTGGGATTACAGGTATGCTCCACCACACCCGGACTCCATTGTCAGTTCAGCATGCCCAGAGGTGGAGCCAGTGTGGCATTCCGTGCCAGGGATCAAACTGTGGTCCCTGCGCTTACCTGAGCAAGCAATTAGTCTGCTGAGCTATATCACCAGCCCTACCTTTATCTGAGTATTATACCTGAGTAATACTCCACTGTATTAAAAATGCCATTTATTTTTTATGCATTCATCAGTTGATGGGCATTTAGGCTATTTCTAAGCATTATCTATGACAAATTGTACTCCTATAAATACAGGTACATATATTTATATATAAACACATGCGATGCAATGTTTTTTTATTCTTTTTGAAAAATATTCAGACAGGAAATAGCTGGGTTAAATGGTACTTCTAATCCTAGATTTTTGAGGAATCTCCACGTTGATTTCCATGAAGATTGTACAATTCTACATATCCACCATATCAATTTAAAAGGACATTTTTATGTTTGTGCTTTGGTTCGTGTGTGTGTGTGTGTGTGTGTGTGTGTGTGTGTGCGTGTGTGTGTATGATTCAGATGGAGGAAGAGCAAGGAGAGGATAGAGGATGAGACAGAATAAACATCAATAAGGCAAGGGAAATGAACAAGCAAGAGAGAAAAACTTTTAAACAATAAGCAAAATTTAGGAATTAAGAATGACTTATTTGGCATTAGAATAAAAAGTGGCATATGACAAGACACTGTATCAGCTAAAGATTTTGGGAGGAGGGAGAATAAAAGAAAATGAAAACAAAGATAGAAAATAACAAACTACAAATAAATGAAGACTAAACAGAGAGAAAGGCACAGTAACCAGAGGAAATAATCAAAGGTACAAAAAGAGAGAGGAATAGAGAATTTAAAGCAATAGAACACTGCCTTTTCCCCAATAGCCCCACCACCATTGGTTATTTTATGTCTTTTTAATGACTTCCATTTTTTTAGATGTGAGATGGAATCTTTGCATTGTTTTAATTATAATTTCTTTACCAGTCAAAGATGAGAAAATTTTTTCGTGTATTTTTTTTACCACTTGTAATTTAAACTCTGAGAAGACTATGCTTTTTTCACTTATCTACTTGTTGATATAGCCTTTTGGTTAAGGTGCTCTACATTTTTATTCATTTATATGTTGTGTACATTATTGTTCTGCCTGAAAAGTAGCTGAAAGCTTCTTCTCTCATTCTGGAGACTGTTACTTCATTTTATAATTATTCCATTAGTGTAATTCGTTTGGGGGTGGGGTGTGGAATGTTCTTTTTTTCCATAATTTTATTGACAGACAAATAGCAATGAGACAGTTTCAAATCAAATTGGTAGGACAGTTTCAATAATTAACACACTGCATACTGTCTTCCTAATGGTTATTGGCTGTACAAGATGCAGACATGATATCCTATTTACAAACACTATTAGAACAAATCCCTCTACTCATTAAGAGAATGTAACTATATATGTATAGTTAACTATTTTGAATACACAGATACAAAGTAGACATTCATTTATATATCCCCTTTTTATTTAGTTCCATCATTTGAATATTATAGGTCTGTTAACTCGGTATAATATTCTAAAAGAGTCCAGTAATCCATACTAGTATTGGGTCTTCCACTTGACTGGCAATGTCAGAAATTGTTGACCTGTATCCCCTACAGCTCAACATAACAACATGGCTTTACTTCTTGTACTTCATTTTTATGCTTTTCTGCTGGATGGTTAACACCAAGATAAAGCAAGACCTATGCAACAAGAGTTGTACCTTTTACAGGATCTCAGGATAAATCCTGAGGGGATTTCACTGACCTTCTCAGACCAAAAAGCTACAATTCTTGTTGCATAGGTCCTGCTTTACCTTGGTCTTAACCATCCAGTAAAAAAGTATGAAGACAAAATATAGGAAGTAAAGCCATGCTGTTATATTGAGCTGTGGGGGACTCAGGTCAACAATTTCTGACATTGCCAGTTAAACAGAAGACCCAGTGCTATTATGGGCTACTGGACTCTTTTAGATTATTTTGCTGAGTTTGCACACCTATAATATTCAAATAATGGAACTTAACCAAAAAAAAGGGTATACAGATGAATGTCCATTTTGTATCTGTATATTCAAAGTGGTTAGGATAGATATATAGTTATATTCTCTTAATGAATAGAATGATTTGTTCTAATGGTGTTTGTAAATAGGATCTCAAGTCCGCATCTTATACAGCAATTAACCACTAAGAAGAATGTATGCAGTGTGTTAATTATTGAAACTGTCCTAGCAATTTGATTTGAAACTGTCTCATTGCTATTTGTTTATCAATAAGATTATGGGAAAAAAAGAGTTGTACCTTTTGGATCTGATAAGGTCAGTCAAATCCCCTCGGGATTTATCCTGAGATCCTGTACCTCAGATTGTAGATCCTTTGTCAGTGTCAGCCATGTAGATGAGTCATGGCCACTAATTGGCGAATGTGCTCCTCGTGAAAGGCTCAGAGAATGTTTTCTCTCCATATGACTCTCCTTAGGCACACTATACATCATTGATCACTTTCCTCTTTGGCCCCATAATCTCCTTGATCAGAAAATTTGGGACACAACTGAGATACATGACGATGTAACTCATTTTTAATTTGACATAATTGCACTTCTTGATTCTAGCTATGGTTTCTTCTGTTTAAAAAAAATATTTTGTAGAGGTCAGGGAGAAATGTCAGCAACCTAATTGCAAGTGGGGCAAGCAGAAGGTCCAGGATTTTATGCCCAGGCCAAACAAATCCTGTCTTATACCTATGAGTTCAAGAATTTCACTTAACTTGTGTTCCTATAGAATCAACATTTTTCTTTTAATGTTAGATATTTTAATTAACTTTATTGAGAAACAACAAACAATAAGAAATTTGCAAAACAGGTTAGTAGGACAGTTACAACAATTAATACAATGCATATTGTCTTTGCAGCCATAATTCATAGTACAAGATGCAGACATGATATCCTGTCCAAGCACAATTAGTACAAGTATTTCCTCTCAATGAATTAAGAAAAAGTCTCTCTCTCTCTCTCTCTCTCTCTAATAAATAAATAAATAAATAAAAATTTTTAAAAAAAAAAAAAAAAAAGGGCTGGAGAGATGGCTCAGTGGTCTAAAGCACCTACTTAGAACAAGCTTAGCAAAGCATCAGGGACCACGGTTCGATCCCCCAGCACCACATGCCAGCCAGCCCTGCCCCCTGGTGGGCTGAGCTGGCCACACACACACACCTCTCTCTCTCTCTCTCTCTCTCTCTCTCTCTCTAATAAATAAATAAATAAATAAAAATTTTAAAAAAAAAAAAGAAAAAGTAGCTGTACATCTATCCTATTTTCTATGTACAGAATATATATAAAATATACAGAATATATATAGATATATAGATATATAGATATTTCACAAAAAAACTGGTCCTTCATTTATATCCCCTCTTTTTTTGTTTAGTTCTCCTTTGGAGGGTTAACAACTTAAAGTTGCAGACCAAAAATTTGAGAAAAAGAAGACCTACAAGGATAACCAAGATTTTGGCCCTAGGCATTCAAGGTTAGTGAAGATTCAGGACATAAGTGAACCTGTACTGTAACATCCTGTAACTCAGTGGTGTCCCAAGTTTTCTGATCAACAAGATTATAGGGCCACAAAGGAAAGTGATCAATGACCTATAATGTGACTAAGGAGAGTCATCTGGAGAGAAATTCTCTCAGGCTTTCACAGAGAGAAAATTGGTCAATCAATTTGGCCATGACTCATCCACATAGCTGACACTGACATAGGATCTACAAACTGCAGAATGTGGTTTCACGGTAAATCCAGAGTGGATTTGACTGATCTTATCAGACAAAAAAGTTACATTTCTTGTTATTTAAGTTTTGCTTTATCTTGGTCTTAACTCTCCAGCAGAAAATTATAAAAAGGAGGTATAAAAAGTAAAGCCATGTTAATAGACTGAGCTGTAAAAGGCTCAAGTCAACAACTTCTGACATTGCCAGTCCTACGGATAACCCACTACTATTATGGACTACTGAACTACATTGGATTATTTTTCTGAATTCCCTGACCTAAAATATTTAAATAACAATAGAATACCCATCTCTGACAAAATAAATGTTAGATGTTGACATATTTATTTTGTTTATTATCATCTGAGAGAAATTGGTCTAATTTCAATGTTCTGTAATCTAAATGCAGAATCTTTGCAAAAGAGACTAAGACATCATATTAATCTCTGGATATTCACAACTAGTCATATTAGATCTGACAAGCGAAAGAAGCCAAGTGTGCTGACCTTCATGCAGCACAAATAAAACAGCCCGCCCACCTTCCCTATACCCTAGGTAATGTGTGGTTGTGAAATGCCTGAGAAGGAAGAAGTAGAAGCCTACAACACAGGCGAGGCTATGAACTCTACCTAGTTCCTGAAAAACTCACCATGAGGACGAAGGAAGATTATTATTGGGAGTTGAATCCAGAGCCTTCACCCGGAGCTGCATCCCTAGCTCTTTTTCAGAAAATTTGAAACAAGGTGTGGTAAATTGGCCAGTATAAGTCAGACACAGTAGTGGAATAAAATGGGGGAGGAGTAAGAGAAAATTTGCATCTCATACAGTAATTATAATTTTAAACAATGTCTTTTACTTCTAGAAAATGCAACCCTAACTTCCTGAGTAAAGCCTCTGCCTCATCATGCCCTTAAAGAATATTTTACTGATTTTTCGACCCTAGAAACTCCTTTCCAGACTTTAACAAGTTATTTTTCTTGACCCTATGCTTTTAGTTCCTCAAATAACCTGTTTAAACGTTGATGTTTCATCTTCTCTTTGCTTTTAATGTTTGAAAATTTCGTCTAGGATCCCCATGGCGCTGATCTTTACCATGAACTTTAATTACCATTGGCCTGCAGAACATTTGTAAAATTTTAATAATTTAGTTTTGGGGCAAACTTGAAAAATAGAATGTTCAACAAATTGTGTGTAGCTTTTTGCTATAAATCAAAATGTCAGTGAATAAAGTAGTTTCTGTCCAACTCTTAAAAATATAGTCATATTAGCATGACTCATAACATCAAAATCTAAAATAGTCTATATACCCATCAACAGGTGATAACATGAAGAAAATTTGGTATCTATACACAATGGAATACTACGAACCTCAAACATAGGACAAGAAGCATTTGAAGGAACATGGACAGATGAAGGAAAATATAACGCTGAGTGAAGTAAATTAGACAGTTGAGGTTAAATAATGCAGGCTCTCTATCTATTTCAGTAGGCAAAGAAAAAACAAAGTATAATAAAGCATTGCTTGAAGAAAAGAGGGATTGGACCTTTTGCCAGAGGGAAGTGGACCAGAAGACCATAGATGAGCAGAGAGGGGATGGGGAAGAGGAAAGAAGTAGAATAATGATAAGCCATACATAGGGACTGAACGACCTGAATAAAATAAGTTATTGAGGAAAAGATAGAGAAAAAAGACAGAATAAGCATCAAAAAAGGGAAGAGAACTGAATAAGCAAGACAGAAAAATATAAAACTTAGGAAATAGGAGTAAAGAACAATTAATTTGAACATAGAAAGATACAAAATCAATACCCAAAAGTCAATAGCATTCCTCTACACAGATAACAAACACACTGAGAGGGAAACTAGAGAAACAATACCTTTCACAATAGCATCAAGGAAAATGAAATACCTTGGAATTCATCTAACTAAAGGAGTGAAAGATCTTTTCAAGTAAATTAAAGTACTCTGAAAAAAGAGATTGTAGAGAATTTCAGAAAATGGAAAGATATCCCATGCTCCTGGATAGGGAAAACCAACATTGTGAAGATGACCATACTCCCAAAATTGCCATACAGGTTTAATGCAATTCCTATCAAACTACCACCAACATACTTCACAGACCTAGAGAAATCTTTCCTAAAATTCATTTGGAATCAGAAAAGACTTAGAATAGCAAAAGTAATCATGGGCAACGAAGACAAGGCAGGAAGCATTGCAATTCCTGATTTCAAATTGTACTCTAAAGCTATCGTGATAAAATCAGCATGATATTGGCACAAAATAGAGCTGAGGATCAATGGAATAGATTTGAAGATGCAGAATGAACTACAAACACATTGAGTCACCTTATCTTCAACAAAGGAACTAAACATGCTTACTGGAAGAAAGATAGCCTCTTTAACAAATGGTGCTGGAAAAACTGGCTCTCTAAATGCCAAAAACTAAAACTTGCCCCAGGTATATCATCATGCACTAAATTAAAGTCGAGTTGGATTAAAGATCTAACCTTTAACACAGAAACACGAAATCTATTCGAATAGAAGCTACAAGGAAATCTTGAAGACATATGGATAGGTAAACGTTTCATGAACAAAATCAAATGGCATGAGAAATACTTGAAAGAATTAACAACTGGGACCTCCTATTGAGAAGTGTTTGCACATTAAGAGAAATTGCCAACAGAGTGAAAAGACAGCCCACAAATTTGGAAAAAATCATAACTAATAAGTACTCAGACAAAGGTTTTCTATCTAGAATTTATAAAGAACAAAAAAACATAAGGATCCCAAAATGTAAATTTCCAATCCAGAAATGGGCATTTGAGATTAACACACATTTCTCAGAGGAAGAAATACAAGAAGCTAATAAATATATAAAAAAAATGCTCCACAACACTAGCCATTAGTGAAATGCAAATTAGAACAACACTGAGATACCATCTCACCCCGGAGAGAATGGCTATCACAAAGAAACCAACCAACAAAAAATGTTTCAGAAGCTGTGTGGTAAAAGGAACCCTTCTCTAGAGCGGGTGGGAATGGTGGCTCATGAAACCATTATGGAAATTGGTGTGGAAACTCCTCAAAAACTAGGACTGGAAATCTAATTCAATCTAGCTGTCATCCTTCTGGGAAATTTCCCAAAAGAACTGAAAACATCATATCATAGTGATACATGTGTGCCTATATTCATAGCAGAAAAATATACAATAGCAAAATCTTGGTAAACATCAAAATGCCCTACATGTAAGGAAAGGATGAAAGAGATGTGGTGCTTTCATACAATGGAATATAACTCAGCTATAAAGACTAATAAACTCGAATTCTTCATATACCTCTGGATTTAGTGAAATAAAGCAGCCCCATATGTGAAAATATCATATTATCTCCCTAGTGTAATAATTGAAAAACGAAATAATAGTAAAAACGTATAATACAATTAAAAGGAAATCAAGAGGGATGCCCTACACAGGCGGGACCGACTACTGCTCTCAGCCCAGGTGCAGAGTGGGTGAGACCCTCCTCCACTGCCTTGGGACGAGGGCACGACTCCGCAGTACCTCCCCCACTTGGTCCACCAAGTAGGAATCTCTGCCATGTTCCGGGAACCCACAGACCCAGTCCTAGCCCAGACCAAGTGAGTGTGTGGGAGAGCTGCCTTTCCCCTGCTCCAACTTGTTGCTCCAGGCTCAGCTCAGGCCTGGCATACATGCCCAGGGTGTAACCCTGCAGCTGCAATCCCTGAAGAGAGTGTAGAGGATAGAAACACCCAGCAAGTCCAGGAGCAGAAAATCTTGCCAGGGGGACACAACAGGTTCACCCTCAAGGACAGCAGCAGGAAGGAGTTGACAACAGTAACTAGACCCAAAGCAGGCACATCTAGAAAATCCAAACTTTGTAGATCTGCACCTGAACTTCAGTACGTGTTAAGGTTATAACTACAACAAAGATTTACAACAAAGGTCAGAAGACAGTGCTACACAAAATGATGAGAAGAAACAAAATACAACCTCAGAAACCAAGACCACGCATGAAAAGTGCAGAGGACACTAACACAGAACAAATTGGGAATCACACAGCTGAAAGCAATGAATCGATGGCTTCTATCATAAAGAAACAGCTGCAGAAAGGTATAGAGGAACTCACAATGCAAATAAAAAAGAAAACCCTGAATAAATAGCATCTAAAGTAAAGAATCAAATGCAGAAACATATAGAGGAAACCCAATGCCAACCCAGAACAAGTTCAGAGGACAATAGCTCGAAACAAATGCATGAATTAAGAGCATCGATAGTAAATAAGCAACAGCAGAAAGTTATAGAGGAAATCAGAGTGCAATTCTTTTCTGAAATAAAAAAAGAATTCACAGAATTTGAAATAAAGAGCATTTGAAATAAAGAAGCAACTACAGAAACATAGGGAGGAAACCCAAGCGGAAAAAAACACTGCAGTGAAAGAATTTACAACTGCTTCTAAAGAAGACATTGATAAAGAAAAAAAAAACAGAGGAGATTAGAAAAATGACGGATTCCTGGAATGAGCAATACTGGAAAGAAATAGATCGCATGAAACAGAGTCAAAGAGGTATAGATGAAATGAAACTCTCAATCACAAGCTTGCAAAACCGTTTAAGTGAAAGTGAAGACAGAGTTTCAGATCTTGAGGATGCTAGTGCAGCTAGTCAAAAGGTAAGAAAGGATCTCTTAAAAACAAGGATGATGCAGGAAAGAATAATCCATCAGCTGCAAGATGATGCAAAGATGAACAATGTGACACAAATACACATCAGTGAGAAATAAGGAGTCAATACAAATGACATTTAAAAAGTATGGGCAGAAGTATTAGCAGTAAACTTCCCAAATATGAGGAAACAATCTGATACTCAGGTAACTGAAGCATACAGGACGCGAATTAACCTCAAACCAATGAAAAACACACCGAGATACATAATAGAAAAGATCCCGGAAATTCAACAAAATAATAATTTGCAGAAAGCAACTAGAGAAAAGAAGCAGCTCACATTCAAAGGAAAACCCATCAGAATTACTGCTGACTACTCTTCACAAATCATGAAGGCAAGAAGAGCATGGAGCAGAGTACTTCAAGTCCTCTATAAAAATATATTCCAGCAAAGACGACTATGCCCTGCAAAACTCTCTTTCAAGTTTGATGGAGAAGTGAAATACTTCCATGACAAAGAACAGCTAAAGAATTTCGTGATTACAAAACCAATCCTAGCTAGCCCAGGTCCGGTGAGTGTGCGGAGAGTTTCCTGCTACCCTGCGCCGGCGGGACCAGTCCCAGCCCAGGCGCAGCGTGGGCCGGACTCTCTCCCAGCCCCTCGGGCCG
>NW_004525013.1:353967-354736 GCF_000260255.1 Octodon degus
TAAAGACATTCATAGGCTGAAAGTCAAAGGATGGAACACAATACTACATGCCCCAGCTCCTCAGAAAAAAGCAGGGGTAGCAATTCTATTCTCAGGCAGTCTCAACTTCAAAGCAACAATGATCAGGCGAAATAAAGAAGGCCACTATATACTTCTGATTTTATTTGAAACTGTCTCATTGCTATCTGTTTATCAAAAAAGTTTTGAAAAAAACAAGGAAAAAAAGATTACATGTATAATAAGCTACATATGAAACATAAAGGAATTCCAAGACATCTCATTATGCTATATATGTATTCCAATGGTCCAAAATATGGAGGGGATCTAAACTTCAAAATATTTCTGATCCCAAGTACTATATTTCACATAAGGATACTTTTCACCAATTTATATCGGGGAGGAAACTGCTGAGGAAAATCTAAATAGAGTATGACCTTTAGTTAATACTTTAGTTAATGCCATTAGTTAATTCATATAATAGTAGCCAATAATTACGTTGATGTTCATAGTATTTAGTTAATAACATATCAGTATTCCAGTATGTAATTGTACAAATGTACCATCAAAATTAAACATATTTATAATAGGAAAAGTACCTATGGGGAAGTATATAAGCACTATATCTTTTTCAATTTTTCTTAAATCTAAAATTATTCCATAAGCAATTGCACTGCAGATGGTAATCTGTAATAGTAGTTTCATGCTTGGAGTGCCTGTCATTCTGGTCTTCTGAATACGGGCTGCTTCTCATGACATGCCAGTTGCTGCT
>NW_004525013.1:355949-374501 GCF_000260255.1 Octodon degus
GAAGTCTTTATATTGAAGTGGATACCACTTGAGCATATACTCATAAGTGAAATAAACCAGACACACATGTGTAAATATCACATACTTTCCTTAGTATAAGTACTCAAAAGAAGAAACACAAATAGAAAGGTATAATACAAGTAAAAGGAAAGCAGGATCTCAAGGACTAACTAATCAAGAGAGTGAAAGGAGAAGAGCTAGAAAACATGACAATGTCAACCCATACAGTTATATGTAGAAGTTGGGCAAGGCAATGATCTTGAGAATCTCCAGAAGATTTTTGAATCTAGCAGTTAAATGGAAAGATTCTCACCCTGACTAACTATATATATTGATACCTGTGAACTAAGCAACTGCACTGCAGATGGTAATCTGTAATAATAGGTTCCTGTTTGGAGTGCCTGTCATTCTTGTCTTCTGAATATGGGCTGCTTGTCATGACATGCAAGTTGCTGCTATGCTTTCTCTAGGGTATATTGTTGTTCAAAGAGAAGGGGGTGGTGAACGAAAGCAAGAGATAGGAAAAGGAATATTGTGGGACTGTCCTACTTCAAGGTTGTATATGGTTAGATTTTCGGACTTTTCTGTAAACATAAATATATAATTCTTTATGCCAATTTTTAAAATATATTCTAATTTTTAAATGTTTTTATCATATTCTGTAGGGACTTAAAGTTCAACATATCCATAATTGACGAAAAATACCTGTTCCATATTATGCCAAAGATGTTTGATAATCAGACAGATAGTGAGGTTAAGCTTAACAGCCTAAGTTGTATAGTAAAACGAATAAGCTTGTCTCCTGGAGGGTTAACAACCTAAGTTTGCAGACCAAAATTAGAGAAAAAGGAGGGCCACAAGGAAAGCCGACATTTTGGTCCTAGCCTTCCAAGGTCAATTAAGACTCAGGATATAATAGAACTTGTACTGTTACGTCATGTAACTCAGTAGTGTCCCAAATTTTCTGATCAAGGAGATTATGGGGCCAAAGAGGAAAGTAATCGAGGATGTAGAGTGTGCCTAAGGAGAGTCACATGGAAGAGAAAACATTGTCTCAGGCTTTCACAGAGAGCACAATGGCCAAGCAATGGCCGTGACTCATCCACTTGGCTGACACTGACAAAGGTTCTACAATCTGAGGTACAGGATCTCAGGATAAATCCTGAGGGGATTGCACTGACCTTATCAGACCCAAAAGCTACAACTCTTGTTGCATAGGTCCTGCTTTACCTTGGTGTTAACCATCCAGCAGAAAAGTATAAAAATGAGATATAAGAAGTAAAGCCATGTTGTTATGTTGAGCTGTAGGGGACTCAGCTCAACAATTTCTGACACTGCCAGTCAAGCGGAAGATATAATACTATTATGGGCTACTGGACTCTTTTAGAATATTTTGCTGAGTTTACATACCTATAATATTCAAATAACCGAACTTAACAAAAAGGGGATACAGATGAATTGCCATTTTGTATCTATGTATTCAAAGTGGTTAGGATAGATATATAGTTATGTTCTCTTAATGAATAGAGGGATTTTTTATAATGGTGTTTGTAAGTAGAATATCATGTCCACATCTTGTTCAGCAATTAACCACTAGGAAAAATGTATGCATTGTGTTAATTATTGAAACTGTCCTACCAATTTGATTTGAAACTCTCTCATTGCTATTTGTTTCTCAATAAAATTGTGGAAAAATGTAAAGCCATTATTAATAGGCTGACCTATAAAAGGCTCAAGTCAACAACTTCTGACATTGCCAGACCTACAGAAAAGCCACTACTATTATGCACTACTGGACCATATTTGAATATTTTGCTGAATTCATGCATGTACAATATTTAAATGATAATGGAATACCCTTCTCTGACAAAACTAAACAAAAAAGGGTATACAAATGGACTACTATTTTGTATCTGTATACTCAAAAAATAGTATAGATATACAGCTGAATTCTCTTAATTCAGTGAATAGAGTGATGTGTTCAAATGGTGTTTGTGGACAGGATATCATGTCTGCATCTTGTACAATGAATAACCACTAAGACAAATATTCATTGTATTAATTATTGAAACTATGCTTGTAATCGTTTTTGAAACTGTCTGAACGCTATTTGTTTCTCAATAAAATTATTTTTAAAAAATAAAATTATATTTATAAATCAAAAAAAGTTTTTAAATAAAATTATGTAAAAATGTCACTAGAGTATATTGAATTTATGATCTAGGATTGTGAAGGAATAAAAAAGTATTGAAAACAATTAAAAAAGCAAAATAAAGAGTGAATAAAATTCTGTTAAAATATCAAACAAATAAGAAATTAACAAAAACTGAGTGGACATTTCTTGAGGAAAATAAATAATTATGCAGTCTATGAAAACATGTTCGGCATTGATCCATCTATCCATGCAACCATCCATCCATCCATCCATGAAGTCATCCATCTATCCATTATCCATTCATCCAGGAACATGCACAAGAGCATGGAAGGGGGATGGAGAGGCATGGTTCATAGCTATACCTGTATGTAGTTTAGACCAATGTTTATGAAAGTGCACATGCCTATCTATGCATATTTATGTTTCAATTATAATTGGATGAATATACATGTTGCCATGAGTTTCCTTCATCTCTCAGATACCAAACTTTTCTCCTTGTACCCTCTGAGAGTACTTCCTTTGCTCCTGTAGGTGCTGGGGAAGTATTCTCCAAAGCATTCAAACGTTCTCTGCATGGAGATGCCCACAGAAACTTCTAATTGTTTGTGGGAATTGGGATCTGAAAATAACTTATTAGTTTCTTTAGTTCTTCCTTACTGTCATCTCTACTGCCTGAACATGGACTATCATGAAAATTATAGGTGAAGCGGTAATTTCATTCCAGGGAGAGTTGAGATCACACAACTATGGCCTATTTCTTGGGATCTGGTCAAGTCCTTCCCACTCAAGCAGGAGTGTTCACAGCTATCACCATGACCTACTGCTGTACAAGCATGTAGGGACTTGGAGCATATTTTCTGTTCTAGTTTGTGAAACAGAGTCAGTGGGAGAAAGCTGATTCAGTGTCTGTTTGGACAGTTGCCTTGCCTGGAAAAGGAATCATCTAGATCGGCAGAAACACACTGGGAGGATCGATGGAGCTTCAAGCCCAGGCTGAGCTCTGGAGTGGGTATGGAGGTCTGAAACCATGTCAGTCTACAACTGTTCCCCATGCGCTTTCATGTAACCATCACAAAAGATGGTTGTGACAATCACTTCAAGAATATCCCCTAATTTAGAAGATGCATAAGTTTATGATCAAGAAATCAGTCTGCTGTGAAAGTACCGTGTAAGTATCACAGAAAAGCTTATATTACTTGTCTTCCTGCTTCAGTAAAACTCCTTGTGTGTGATCATGAATGTATGGGAGATTGTTTTTTGTATTTTTTAATGTATTTCGTACAGGATCTCACTATGCACCTCAGACTTATAGTGATCCTCCTGTTTTCAGCCTCCCCAGTGCTTGGATTACAGTCTTGTGCCACCACACTAGGCCTGGGAGGCCAGGTCAACATGCCTGAGGGCGGGACTGGGGCGGAATGGGGTCCTGGCGATCGAACCCTAGTTCCTGTTCTTGCCTAAGCAGTAGTTGAATCCATTGTGCTGTCTCGCCAGCCTGGGAAATGTTGGATCCAGTGTTTTCTTGTATAAGCAGTGTGCTCTAATGGAAATTTCTGTTTTGTAATGATTTTTCTCTCGCCAGCGTTGAGGTAATGAATGAAGCCGATTTCCAAATCTCTCTGAAAATATTTGCAATCTATTGATCATGTTGAGCAAGTTTTCTTTTGTTATTTAGGTGGTGATTTCCATGAAAATGGGCTTAATACTTGAGTCATGTAAACTACCAAGAGTCTAATGAGACCAGACTGTTTCTGATTATCCATGTCTTACTATGTTTGTCAGGTTTAAAAACATAATTATCACTTTCTCACTCTATGTGACCATTGTTCAACACCATGTGTGTGGTATATAAAATCATAATACTATTAATTTCACATGATATATCTTAGCATCATTCTCCAAAATTATTTTACTATTTTATCTCTCTAAACTTAAAAATTAAATTAACTAATGAAAGTTAATTCAATTTCTATGACTTAAATTTCATGTATATATTACCTTAAAGAATAAACAAACATGATATATAATTTCTATATTAAATGATTTTGACAAAGGTTCTGTGACTACCATAACCTTATCCCATGATTATTATACTCAAATATGCTGCTAGTAATTACTTAGTACATCATAAATTTTGAATATGTATGAATATTTCTTTAGGAATGTTTCTGTGTTATAATTAACACATTCACACAGAATGGTGATTATTCATTAAAATATTGCTATAAGGATATTCCATGTATGATATAGTATATAATGATTGAGCTGGACCAGGATATAGCTCAGTGGCAAAGGACCTGCCTGGCAAGTGCAAGGTCATGAATTTGACCCCTGGTACCAAAAAGAAAAAAGTATATGAATTGATCACTTTGACTCTGTAATTACACATAACAAAACTGAAACACAATATTACTGAATCCTGGTTGACAGTTCCATACATCTTGTTCATATTTAAATACATCACATAATCATCTCATTATTAAATATGCTTTTTCATTAAGATAAAATTGTCTTAACTAATTTTGCTGTGATCCTTAAAAGCATGGATATTTGTAAGGCATACATTACAGTAATCCATACTTTTAAAATGCTGTAAAATGAAAAGGCATATTTAAGATTTGTAAACATTGAAAACACAAAATGTATAGCTGAAACAAAATTTTATTTAATACAAATGTGCTTAAATTGGCAATCATTGTATCTAAAATCGTTTCTGCAAAACTTATCTTTCTACACAGAGACCTACATATTGGAATATTTATATGACTCCTGCACAATTAAATAATGACAGCTGTGGATCTGAAATTTTTAATCCTCCTACTTTTCCAAATTGTCATTGGAGGCCTGGGAAATCTCTCACTTTTATGTCATTCTATCTTCTTTTACTTCAGTGAATGCAGGTCCAGGTCCACAGATTTGATTCTCAGACACTTGACAGTGGCCAATCTTCTGATCATTTTATCCAGAGCAATTCCAGAGACCATGGCAGCACTTGGAATGGAAGACTTCCTCAATAATATTGGATGCAAACTAGTTTTCTTCCTTCAGATGGTAGGAAAGGGTGTTTCTTTCAGCACTACCTGCTTGCTTAGTATTGTCCAGGCAACCACCATCAGCCCCAGAGGCTGCATATGGGCAGGACTGAACAGGAAAGTCCTACAGTACATTGGACATTCTACTATCCTTTTGTGGTGCCTGCATATGTTGCTAAACATCAGAGTTCCTATGCTGATGAAAGACAAGTGGAATAGTAGAAATATGACAAACATTATAGATTATCAGTATTGCTCAGCTATAATTTCTACTGAAGACAGAAACTCCATTTTTGCAGGATTATCTTTATCACATGATATTTTGTGTTTGAAAGTCATGTTGTGGAGCAGTGGCTCCATGGTTTTCTTTCTGTATAGGCACAAGCAGCGAACACAGCATATTCACAGACACATCTCATCAAGGTCTTCCCCTGAAACTAGAGCTTCTCAAAGCATTATTATCCTTGTCTGTGCCTTTGTATCCTTTTACACCCTGAATTCCATCGCATACATTTGGTTTTCTGTTTATAATAAAGATGCTTGGAGAATAGTTAAAACTTCTGCCCTAATCCATGCCGGCTTCCCCACTGTAAGTCCTTTTATTCTCATGACTCGTGAAAAATGTGTACGTAGGACCATGTGGATGAATTGAAAATGCATCTCACATCCTGAGACATGTAAATGATTGTACAAGTTATCCTTTCAGTACTTTAAGCATTCATCCATCACAAAGGTCAAAGCAAAATTATGATCCTGTTTTACTACAAAGGTGGGTGTAT
Organism: Octodon degus; assembly: GCF_000260255.1. Lineage (NCBI taxonomy): Eukaryota > Metazoa > Chordata > Mammalia > Rodentia > Octodontidae > Octodon > Octodon degus. The sequence goes on from NW_004525013.1 coordinate 361,916, forward strand.
ATATGAGAGTTAGACACACTTTTTAAATCAAAAGCAATTGACATAAATTCTACAAGAATTTTTAATATTTATTTGTAATAAATTTTAATTTTGCACTTTAATTTTACACTTGAAATTGAATTTTACATTTACAGTTTAATTTTACACTTACTCTTTTTTTTCACACCAGGGAATTGAACTCAGGATCTTGCACTTGCCAGGCAAGTGCTTATTGTACTGAGCTATCTTCCCAGCCCCCTACACTTACTCTTTTTGTTTATTATTTCCTTTTGTGCGGAATGTGTTCCTTTTTTATAGCACTGTTTTGCCTTAATAACACAAAATACAAGTACAAAGCATTGTAAAAGTATACTTTCTACTACTCAGAGTTGAACTAATGCATTTGTATTTTTACTCCGATCTGTATTACCCAGTATTTTCCACTATACCAATGGTTTTCCACAAGAATTTTTTTTTCTTTTTTTACTATTCCTATGCAAATTTATCATGAATAAAATGTATTACAATTCTTTTTAACCATTGCAGACTTATATTTATCTTCATATTATGTTAGAGACCTGTTAAGAAATACAAAATTACCTTAACTAAGAGTTTTGCATATTTAGTATTATTTCTCCCTTATGCTGGCACTGCAAAGACATTGTGTGCCTATTTGGTGATAGAAGTGTTGCAGCAGGAGCCCTCTTAACTATGTAGGAAAGCAAATTATCATTTTCTGAAAGTTCAGAATATCATAATAGCTATTGGTCAAGCAGTTGTGTTTGGAGTTATTTTTTCATCCTCTAATTAGTTTCACTGATCTACATGTCTATTTTTTCTTTCTTTCTTTTGCTGGTACCATGTGGCTTTTATCATAGTCATTCTGTTATGTAAATTGAAGTATGTGAGTTTGAGTCCTACTGCCTTGCCTTTGATGTCCAGAATTATTTCTGCTATTGTAGGTCTTTTATGTTTCCAAATGAATATTAGGAATGTGTTCTAGTTCTGTGAGGTAAACTAATTGTATTCTGATTTAGATCACATTAAATTTTATGAGGATTTTTAGTTTATGGCCAGTTTTGTTACATTCTTTCTTCCTACTGAAGTGCAAAGATATATTTCCATTTTCAGATAGCCTCTTTAATAGCCCTTTTCAGAGTACTAAGTATTTCGTCACTGTCTGCATTTCATGAAAGTTTCAGTTTCCCTACTTTCTGTATCAGTGTTTGTCATGTTTGTACAGGAGTGATCTTGATTTTTGAGTGATGATTTTTGTATCCAGTTGTGCAACTGAATCTGTTTATTAAATCCATAATCATTTGGTGAATTTTTTGTGTCTCCAAAGCAAAGTATCTTGTCAATTGCACATAATGATAATTTAAATCATTCATATAATATTTTTACTACTTTTATTTCTTTCTCTTCTTTGATTCTTGCATAATTTTTAAAATCTATACTGAATAGAGTGCTGGTAGGGAACATCTGTTATGGTTTGTCTCTAAATATCCCCACAAAGGCTCACGCAATAATGGAGGTGGAAATCTAGAGATAGTGTTCAATTCATGGTCCAATGCTGGAATAATGATTGCAATTATTACACCTGCCCTGGAACAGGTAACCTGGACAATAGTAGCTACAGACGAGGCTTGCTCTGTGCTTCCTCTAATTTCGCTCTTGATGCTTTTGCTTTTTTCTTCTACTATGAATTGTTTCCCTCGTGCCACCCATCTCTGCCTTGAAGCCAAGGAAATATGGACTGAAACCCACACAGATGGTGAGCTAAATAAACTTTTTCCTCCTCTAATTTGGGGTGTTGAATAATTTGTCTCAACAATAAGAGAAAAGTAACCAGGACAGAATTTGGTACCAGAGAAATGGGGACTTTGCTGTGACTTTACTGCCATTTAGTTCAAGTTTAGAAATAGCTAAAGCCAAGAGTTAGGAAAGGTTGAGAGATGTTGACTGACTGAATGGAACTCAAATGCCTTAGGCAGCTCTGTATAAGAGATTACACTGAGAGTTCAGACCAAAAGCGTTTTAACATTTCTGATTTACTAGGTTTGGTGGCTTCCAAAAAAGTCCCATCTAAAAGTGTCTGCAGCTTTGCAGGGCCATTTAGAAACAAACTACCACAGTCCTCAATAATAAAAAATGTGGAGGCCTGCCCCTTGGCTCAGTTCACTAAGTGGCTGCTTCAACAAAGCAGTCAGGCTCAGGTTGCTGTGGTTCGATCCCCACAACTCAAGCAAGCCAAACCTGCCCCAAAGGCATTCGGAGCAAAAAAATAATAAAAATAAAAATGTATTTATGGACTTTTGATTTCTAAATTATTTGTTTTACTTTGCTTAAGTATTTTTTCATTGTTATCTAAACTTTATTCAGCTACTATGACTTGAACAACAGTTAGTGAAAATTTATGTTATTGTTTTTGCCTAGATTTCCTCTCCACCCCCCAAAAAATTGATAGTTACAGGATTTTTTCATAGGTGGCTGAATCTAGACTGTATGACGCTGGAATTACCTGTATGTGATTAGTAAATCAGCCCACTGATTTGTTTGTCTTACATCTGGCTAAGTTTAAGGGTGTGAGAGTTACACTCAAGCTAGGGTCAGTAGCTCACATGCAAGATAAGGGATGAAAAGAGTCTCATCTTCCCCTCTTGTTGTTTTTGCTATCCTCTGCTACAATGATCAATTGTCCCAAATAACATGGGCCACACTGAATTGGAGCCAGGTAATTACATGTGAAATATGTACTAAATAAACCATTCCTCTTTTAAATTTGGGTGTCATTTACTTTGCTTCAGCAACGAGAAAAGTAACTCACACTGAATTTGGTACCAGAGAACTGGAGTTGTTGCTGAGACTATACCTCAATATGTGGTACGTGAGCATTTGGGAAGGACTAGTGCAAAAATTTTGGAAAATTTGGAGTTTCTGGCTGAAAAGGCAGTACTGGAACAAACAAGAATGTACTGAATGGATGATGCTTATCAGAGCCCCAAAGACCAAAAACCAAGTAAACACCAGGCTCAGGGAGTTTGTTGCTTTTTTTTAAGGGTCTACAGGGTGTTCAGGGTCTCACTACTACATCGGACTTGTATTGATCAGCCTGTTTACACTCTCCCAAGAATTGGGGTTACAGACGCTCACCACCAGGCCCAGTCTCAATTGCCTTCTCAGCGTGCCCTGGGGGCGGGGCTGGCACAGCAGGCCAGGGGATGGGACCCCTGACCGCTGTGCCTGCCTGCAGACACTTTAATCTGATGAGCTATTGGGCCGGCCCTGAGGGGGTTTCTGCTGGAAAGAAAGACTACATTGAAAGGTGGACTACAGAAGATGTGTGTTACAATTTGTAGAATGACTTTCTGCATTTCTCCTTGGGTCCAGAGTCTATCTCTGAGACAGAGATAAAGGGAAGTGTTGGACTAATTAATCTTCTTGCACAAATATCAAGGCAGAGATCAATGCAATGGTATGGCTACTGGTGAAGGCTTTTACCCAGGTCTGTATTGAGAATCAAAAACAAAGAGTCCAGCAGAATAACTTAAAATGCTACAGTGACTGGCATTTGATCTTTGGTGTGCTGTACCAGCCCAGCCACCCGAGTGTGCTGACTCCTTGATGGAGACTCAGTGTGGTGGCGCCCACCTGTAATCCCAGTGCTTGGGAGGCTCAAAACAGGAGGATCAGTACAAGTCCCATATGTGTAGTGAGACCCTGTAAACCCTGTACAAGATACATAAAAAATAAATAAATAAAAATTGCTACAAGTTTGACCAGAGAAGAGATTCCAATATAGAGGTGATCTTGATTGATGAGAAGGAACAGGAAAAGAGAAAGATGGCCTGAGGCCATCAGAAGAAGTAGGCTTCCCCTTTTTCAGTTTCAGAATTGTAAAAATTATTGCTCTGAGATCCAAGCTCCAGAGCACCAGATGCCAAAATAGTGACAATCTCGACAATTTTTGCCTCATAATTTGTTATAGAGTGCTCAGAAATGCAGATACTTTACACCTACACTCAAGACAGAGGAAAATATGGGTACTGCTCCAGCTTTAGGTGGACATTATCATCATCAACATCATGGTGGTCTTAGGAGCATGCAGACTGAAAAACTTGTGAGTACAGAAAAAACTTCTTACCACATTTCACATGAAGGCTTCAAAGCTCAGCGGGTTTTCTCCCGAGAGTGAGTGTGCACAGCTGTGAGTGTGAAACTAAAGGTGTTTGCACCAGATCTCCTGAGAACACAGGTATATGGATTATCTGAAGAAAGTTTCCAGGAAAGAGTCAAGCCAGGCCAAGAGAAAAGTCTTTGTAGCAACAAGCACTGGTAATAACATAATGGCAAAACCATGAAAGTTCTGCACTGACATCTAACCTCATATTGTCTCAGGTGGCACACATGGATATGCAAGATTTAAAGTGTGCCTTGCTGAATTGTAGACTTGCTTTCACCACCTGCCTTTGTGTCTCATGGTTAGTAAATTTTGCAATGGAGAAGTCCTTCTTATGCCATGGAATATTGAAACTGCTTAACGTTTTCCACCATTTCTACAATATCTCACAGCTAAATCTAAATCTTTTTCACTTAAAGGAAATGCATAAATCTTTGGTGTTTAAGAAGTAGAATATTGTTTTTTATTGTTATTGTTTCTAGATTTCCTCCAAATCTTCAATCAGACATCATTGTTTTACAAATGTCACTGAATCTAGAGGATATGATGTTGGAATTAAAGGTGTGGGACTAATAATCAGTCTAATGAACGATTTGGCATAGTTCTAGGTAGGTTAAAGGCTATAGGTGTTACACATACCCTAGTGTGGTTAGCTTACACACAATATGAGGGCCAGAAAGAAGCTTGTCTTCTCCCCTTGTGCTTTTGCTGTCTCTGATCTCTATGCAGGGTTGCTACTTTCACATGTGCCACCATCCTTTGGAGCCAGATGATTATGGACTGAAACCCATTGCCTCAGAAAGGGGAAATATTGAGTAAATAAATTTGAAAGAATAAGTGAGTCTCCATTAAGTAAATTTCCATATCTTAGTTGGTCTCCATAATTGTTGATAAATATTAGGGCAAGAATAGAAGGAAACATAGAATTTCTTGCTAAATCTAAATATGACATAACTAATAGAAAAATATTAGTATCTGTCTTCTTATTAGAAGAAGATAAAGTGATACCTCAGTTCACAAAACTAATTCTTTCCATTATTTTTGCAAAAACATGATTAAAAAGAGGTCTAAATCACATTCAGTGGTTTAGGTGGTTCAGGCTCAACGTTGAGCTTATGAGAAATTTGATTTAGTTCTTAATCACTTTGGTTTGTGAGCAAAAATATAGCAAACAAAATTTTTTAAAAAGAAACTAAATAAATCCTATATAAGAAATATATACTTATATGTTCCAGATTTTGGATACCCATTAAACTACCTGCTATATGATGTGGTTGAAATTAAAATCCAACACAGGGAGTCAAAATGGATAGAGTCACTATGTAATCATGTACAGGGAAAATTTTAGGTAGATGTGGTGTTGCTTATTTTAAATGTCTGCAACTGAGGGAGGGGGTAATGGAAATCTGAGTCCAGCCTTGGTAATTTAGTGACTTATGGAGATCTTTTACAAAATTAAAAAACTCAAAATACCCTGGAATCTTAGCTTATTGGAAAGAGTCTGGGTTCATTCCCCAGTGCAGCTAGACAAGCAAAACAAAAACAAAAGAAAACCTATTAAAATGAACAGAAAAAACTTCCATATTAATATCAACAATCTGCAAATATTTTATATACTCCATATATATTCTAGTATGAATACAGAGACTTAGTCATGTCACATCAAAGTTAGAGATTACTGGACAATATTGGATTAATTTGCTGAATTTGCACACCTACAATATTTGAATGGCAATGTAATACCCATCTCTGACAAAACTAAAAAAAAAGGGGGACATAAATGAAGTACTATTTTTTAGTGAAAAAACATATATATATATATATATATATATATATATATATATATATATAAAAGAGTTAGGATAGATATATAGTTACTTTCTCTTAGTTCAATGAGAAGAAAGATTTGTACTAATACTGTTTAGATAAGATATCATGTCTACCTCTTACTATGAATAAATACTATGAAGACAGCAATATGCAATGTATTAATTATTGTAATTGTCCTACTAACCTGTTTTGAAACTGTCTCATTGCTATTTATTTCCCAATAAAATTAATTTTAAAAAGCTAGAGAAAATATCATTTTATCAATTACCACTGCTTGGGAGTTTGTGCAGAAAACTGGATAACTAAATTAGATCTCTTCTATTCCATACTGGCATACATTTTACATTATTTTCTATCAGCTGCCACTTATGTTAACCATTTCTGTGACTTTTCTGATATTTTAGGAGTTACAATATTAGCATATTGGAGTCTAAACCTCATAACAATCACACTTAATTCCTGTTTGAACCCAATTTCAGCAATTGTGACCATCAATGTTACACTGAAACATATCAGGTCTGTCCCTGCCTGAAGGCATTATCCTTGCTGAGTAGCTCTGATGCAGATCAGATCAACCCTGCAAGTTGGCCTTTTACTGAGAGCAGCACTTCCCTGGAACCCTGGTGGTCCTGCTTTCTTTCAGATTCTGCCTGTCAGACTAAAAAATACCCACTTGTCACCTTCTCACTGTCAGGGTGGTAACCTCAAAGTGAAAAGCACATGAACCACAGTGTATGTGGGAGGAGGCCAGACACAGTGATAAACATGGAGATGCTTTATTTTGTATCCACACAGGACAAACGGCATCAACTCTTCAGTGTCAACAATATTCCTGACCCTGAGTGGGTAATTTGAAAATTTTTCCTAAATTCCAAATTACCACAAACAGTTAAAAGTACTTATTTGTGGTGCAGTTCTCCAAAGACCACAGAGACTTGTGTTGGAGGCATTCACTCTCCATAAACCCTAGCAGAGACTGTGGGGAAATTGGAGGCTGATCTTGAGGAAGGGACAGGCAAGCACATGGGCCCCACCAAGTCCTGGGCTTGAGAGAAGTTGTTTGTCCCACAAAATTCATTCCCTGATTACACCTAGACTCTTAAGCTGCACCATCAGTTAATTCTGATTAGATATGTGGACATACAGCAGGACAAACTTGAGGTATTTATAGATAAATGGACGCATTTTGACAACATACTCATAAGTTAAATCAGACGCATATCTGTGAAGATTATGTTGTCTTCCTCCAATGAGAATTGAAAGAATAAATGAGTTCCAAGATGTACAATAGATATTGTGAAATGGAAGAAATTTTTCAAAAAGTAAAAGAAAATACAATGAGAGAAAAGGCAAAAGAACATAAGGTCAGGTAATCTACATGGCATACTTTCTGTTTTCTTGCATATACTTAAGCGTGATCTATTGAGTAGTATGTGGTCTATTTCAGAAAATGACCCATGTGCAGCTGAAAAAATGTGTATTCAGCTGTGGTTGAGTGGAACACTTTGTATATGTCCACTAGATCCATTTGTTCCAAGCTGTTTCAGTCCTGCTTCTTCTTTGCTAAGTTTTTGTCTGCCTGACCCATCTTTTTGGGATCAGGGGGTTTTTTATGGTCTGCTGTTAAGATTGTAGTATTGGATATTAGATTTTTAATTTCCAATAAGATTTGTTTTATATAGTTGAGTGTTCCCATGTTTGGTGCATACATAGTTATGAGTGTTACATCTTCCTCTCGAATTTTCCCCTAATCAGTATATAGTGGCCTTCTCTATTACGTTTGATCATTCTTGATTTGAAGTTGAGACTGTCTGAGAACAGGATTGGTACCCCTGCTTTTTTTTTCACATTGCTGCAAATAAATATATTTATTTGAATGGATAGTCAAGAATTTACCCATCCTTTATAAAATGTTTAGTGTTTGTCAAGTTTTCAGATACAATCATGTAATTCAAAAGACATTTTAAGCTTTACAATATATAGAACTGCAAAGCGTATTTTCTATACAGCAGTGCTACGTGATAAATTATTTTTAACTTTCACTCTGCTTTCAAAGCAAAGAATATCATGGGCCAATATTATAAAGAAAATTGTCTAGTTAGCTGGGATAAATAATGAAAAACTTCCTATAGCTCAAGTTACTTTGCATAAACTGTGTGATTTGTGGAATCTTATAAACCATGTACTATACAGAGTACTGTGTAGTTGTGCTGTGTGAATGTATTTAATTTCATGTATCTTGTAATCAGGATTGAGCCTCATAATGTTTTCAAGAAAAGACATTTTGAAGAACAAGATATATCTCCAAGCTATTACACAAAGTATTAAATGTGTTTGAATTCAGAAGGGCAAGCACTTTCTTTATTAAATTTGTTTTCACTTTTTCTGAGGAGTTTCTAATGTGCCTGTCTTTGGCTTTATTTTTCTTCTCTGTTTCCTTTCCTCCATGATGCCCTGCTGCACCAGTACCAATTCACCTTTTCTACTCTGCAGTGTATCTAATGACTGACGAGTCATACTGTATTGCTGTTTGAAAGCTCCTTTAAAGCGGGGACAATCAACTACGACAGTCCCCAGCGCATACAACACAGTACTAACTACTTAGAGGTTTGGCAAAAAAAATACTTCTAGAACAAACAAATAAATAACGAACAAAATTCCTTCCTTTCCTCTCACTTATACTCACATTAAATCCACATCCTAATGTTTTACCCCTGCTTTTTTCTGAGGTGCTAGGGCTTGTAGTATTGTTTTATATTGTTTGACTTTCATCCTATGCATTTCTTTGAGATTTAAATGTCTTTCTGTATACCACAAATTGTTCAATTGTGTTTCCTAATCCATTGTGCCAGTCTATTTCTTTTAATTGGTGAATTGAGTCCATTTACATTGATTTTTATAATTTAGATGTAATGACTTATGATTGACATGTTACTTACCAGCTTTGGTGGACTCCTTTATCTCCTGTGTTTAATTGTTTGCCCTATTTAGTGGGTTCCTTCTGTTCTTGTTGGTGGGGTTCCGACCATTTTGGTCCTACTCTAGAACATCTTTCAGTAGTCTGTGTAGGGTTGGCTTTGTCGTCATGACATTCTTTAGCTGTACTTTGTCATGGAAGTATTTCACTTGTAGGTCAAACTTGAAAGAGAGTTTTGCAGCATATAGTAGTCGGGGCTGGAGTTTGTTTTCACAGAGCACTTGAAGTACTCTGCTCCATGCTCTTCTTGACCTCGTGGTTTGTGAAGAGAAGTCTGCCCTTACTTTGATGGGTTTTCCTTTAAATGTGATCTGTCTCTTTACTCTAGAAGCTTTCAGTATATTGTTCTTGTGCTGGCTTTCTTGGATCTTGATTATTATATGTTTCAGTGTGTTTTTAATTGAGCTGATGTTCTTTGGAGTTCTGAATGTCTGACTGTTTCCCCATATTTCGGAAGTTTTCTGCTACTACTTTTGCCCATACTCTTTTTCTATCATTTGCATTGTTTCCTTCTTTATCATTGATGCTTATTAGTCTCACGTTGTTTATCTTTGCATCATCTTGCAGGTGAGGAATTTATTTTTTTCTGCACCCTTTTTGTTTTTAAGAGATATTGTCTTGAGACCCAGTCCTAGCCTAGGTTCGGTGAGTGTGTGGGAGAGCTTCCAGCTACCCTGTGCTGGCAGGACCTATTACTGGTCCCAGCCCAGGCGCAGCATGGGTGAGACCCTCTTCCACCCCCTTGGGACGCCCTCCACCACTCCGTAACACCACCACCACCGCGCCCGCCGAGTAGGAATTTCTACCACCTTCCAGAACCCCCAGACCCAGTCCTAGCCCAGGTCCGGTGAGTGTGTGGGAGAGATTCCGGCTACCCTGTGCCAGCGGGACCTATTACTGGTCCCAGCCTAGGCGCAGCATGGGTGAGACCCTCTTCCACTCCCTTGGGACGCCCACCACCACTCCGCAGCTCCTCCCCCACCCCGCCTGCCAAGTATGAATTTCTGCTGCATTCTGGGAACCCCAAGACCCAGTCCTAGCCCAGGTCTGGTGAGTGTGTGGGAGAGCTGCTTCTCCCCCCTTCTCCACCTTGACCCCTCCAGGCTCAGCTTAGGCCTGGCATACAGGCCTGGGGTGAAATCCTGCAGCTGCAATCCCTGAAGAGAGTGTAGAGGATAAAACCACCCAGCTAGTCCAGAAGCAGAACATCTTGCCACAGGGGCACAACAGGTTCACCCTCAAGGGCAGCAGCAGGAAGGAGCTGAGCACAGAAACCAGACCCAAGCCAGGCACAGCTGGATAAATCCAAACTTTGTACATCTGCACCTGAACTTCAGTACATGCTAAGGTTATAACTAAAACGAAGATCTGCAACAAAGGTCAGAAGACAGGGCTACACAAAATGATGAGAAGGAACAAAATGCAACCTCAGAACCCAAGCCCAACCATAATAAATGCAGATGACACTAGCACAGAACAAATAGGGAATCACACAGCTGAAAGCAATGAATCAACAGCTTCTGAAATAAAAAAAAAATACAGATGCAGAAAGGTATAGAGGAACTCAGATTGGATATAAAAAAATCCCTGAATTAATAACATCTGCACTAAAGAATCAAATGCAGAAACATATTGAGGAAACCCAATGCCCACCCAGAACAAGTGCGAAGGACACTAGCTCAGCTCAAATGCATGAATTACTAGCGTCGATAGTAAATAAGCAACAGCAGAAAGACATAAAGAAACTCAGACCACAATTCTTCTCTTAAAAAAAGATTTTCTTACCTTTTCACTAGCTGCAATGGAGTCTTAAAGATCTGAAACCCTATCTTCACTTTCACTCAAACAGTTTTGCAAATTTGTGATTGAGATTTTAAGTTCCTCTATATCTCTTTGACTCTGCTTCATGTAAACTATTTCTTTCCTATATTTCTCATTCAAGGATTCAACCTTTTCTAATCTCTATCTTTTATCAGTGTCTTGAGAAGCAGTTATTAATTCCTGTACTACAGAGATTATTTCTGATCTGATTTCCTCTACATATTTCTGCAATTGATTCTTTACTTCAGATACTACTAATTCAGAAATTTCTCTTCTTTATTTCAGAGATTATTTCTGATCTGAGTTCCTATATACATTTCTGCAGTTGTTTCTTTACGTCAGACCTATTGATTCAAACATTTCATCTGTGTGATTCCCATTTTCTTCTGGTCCAATGTCTTCTGAAATTGTTCTGTGTGGACTCAAGGACTGAGATTGCATTGTGTTCCTTTTCTTTGTCATTTTGTATAGCACTGTCCTCTGACCTTTAGTGTGGATTTGGTGCAGTTATAACCATAGCACCGACTGAAAATCGGGCACAGATCTACAAAGTTCGAGTTCCCCGAGTTGTGCCTGGCTTTGGTCTGGCTGCTCTGCTCAGCTTCTTCCTGCTGCAGAAGTGGGCTTGCGCTGAGTCTTGAGGAGTTCCAAGAACGTGGCAGAAGTTCTCACTCACAGCTCGGTTCTGGACTGGTTCCAGGGAGGTTCTAAGGATGCAGGGTAGTGACGATGTTCTCCCACACACTCGCCAAGCCTGAAATTTTTATGATTATTGAAAACGTGAAATATACATGATTTGATGGGAAATCAGAGTGTGTATTTATGATACTCTAAGAGACAACTTAATTAGCATATTGGAATCTAAGCCTCATAACAATCACATTTAATTATTTTTTGAGCTTACTATCAAAGATCATGATCAGCAATATTGCACTGAAACATAATAGTTCTGTCCAAGCCTAATGGTAACATGTCCTTCTTAGTAGATTCATTGCAGATATGATCAAGACTAAGATCTTGCCTTCTTATAAGAGCACCTCCCCAGTCATAGCCCAGGTCCTGTGAGTGTGTGGAGAGCTTGCTGCTACCCTGCGCCGGCGGGACCAGTCCCAGCACAGGCCCAGCATGGGCAAGACCCTCCCCCACTCCCTTGGTCCACGCCCACCACTCCGCAGAACCTCCTGCCCCCCGCACGCCGAGTAGGAATTTCTACCCAGTTCCGGGAGCCACCAGACCCATTCCTAGCGCAGGTCCGGTGATTGTGTGGGGAGCTTCCTGCTACCTGCGCGGGTGGGACCAGTCCCAGCACAGGCGCAGCGTGGGCCGGACCCTCTCCCACCACCTTGGGCTGCCCCCCACCACTCCACAGTACCTCTCCCAACCCACTGAGTAGGAATTGTTGCTGCGTCTGGGAAACCACAGAAGCAGTCCTAGCCCAGGTCCAGTGAATGTGTGGGAGAGCTTCCTCTTCCCTTTACTTCACCGTGCTCATTCGAGGCACAGCTCAGGACTGGCATACGTGCCTGGGGTGCAATCTTGCAGCTGCGATCTCTGCAGACAGTGTAGAAGATAGATCCAACGAACTAGTCCAGGAAGAGAACATCTCACCACAGGGACACAACAAGTTCACCCTCAAGGTCACCAGCAGTAAGGAGCTGAGCACAGCAGCCAGACCCAAGCCGCACGCAGCTAGATAAGTTCAAATTGGAAGAGCTACACCTGAACTTCACTACGTGCGAAGGATATAACTACAGCAAAGATCTACAACAAAGGGCAGAAGACAGTGCTACACAAAATGA
>NW_004525013.1:382652-390667 GCF_000260255.1 Octodon degus
TAAAATGTACATGAATATATATGTGTGCTGAACAGGTAAATTAGAATTCATAATTAATTGAGACTGGCAAAGAAGTAGATTCCACACAGAAATCAAAGAATGGTCAAAAATGAAATAAGTAAGGCAGAAAGAGAGGAACTGAGTAACAATGTGAAAATCTTTCAAGTATAAAATTGAGTTTTATTAGCAAGGAATATTAAAAATTATTTCTTCTAGAATTTCTGTCAATTCCAGTTGAGAAACATCTCTAACACTCCTCTACACTTACCTCTGCATTTAAACTGGCTCGTAATTCAGCTTTGGGTGATGTAATGGATGAGTGCATGTAGTGCTGACAACATGAAAATTAGACTCATTGACAAAATTTTGTTTTGCATTTTAGGGAAGGGTCTACAGGATGTTCAGCATCACACTACTAGAACAGACTGATATTGATCCTCCTGTTTGCAGCCTTCCTAGAGCTGGGATTACAGGTGTATACCACCATGACCAGTCTCTATTGGCAGCTCAGCATGCCCTGGGGTTGGGTCCAGCACGGCAAGCTGGGGGGATTGAACTCTCAGCCCCTGCACCTGCTTTCAGGTGCTTTAATCGCTGAACTATTTGGCCACCCGTTCATTGACAATTTCGAGGAGGTGAGATGCATGTCTACTTCTTCCATAAGTGCCTGCATAAAAAATACTCACGAGTCATGAGAATATAGGGACTAGTAGTAGGGAAACAAGCATTGGTTAAGACAGAAGTTTTAACCAGCCACCAAGCATTTTTGTCATTAAGAGAATACCAAACATATGTCATGGAAGACAGGGCATAGAAGGATACAAAGGCACAGACCAGTATGATGATGCTTTGAGAAGCTCTACTCTCAGCTGAAGATCTTGGTGAGGTACTGTGTCTGTGAATATGCTGTGTTTGCTGTTTGTGCCTGTACAGGATAAAAACCATGGAGCCACTGCTCCAGATCATAAGTTTCAAACACACAATATCATGTGATAATGAAACTGCTCTGAAAAAATTGTTTTTCCTTTTTTCTTTGTCTGAAATTATAGCTGAACAATATTGATAATCTATAATGTTTGTCATGTTTCTACTGTTCCATTTGTCTGTTACATACATAGGAACTCTCAAGTTTGACAACATGTGCATGATCCAACAAATGATGGTACAAGGCCCAATGAGTTTTAGGGCTTTCACTTTCAGCTCTGACCAAATGGAGCTCCTGGGGCTGATGGTGATGGCCTGGAAGACACTCAATAGGCAGGTGGTGCTGAAAGATACACCCTTGCCCACCATTAGAACGAAGAAAACTAGTTTGCATCCCACATCATTGAGGAAATCTTCCCTTCCAAATGATGCCATGATCTCTGGGATTCCTCTGGAGAGAAGGACCAAAAGGTTGGCTATTGTCAAGTGTCTGAGAATCAAATCTGTGGACCTGGTCCTGTAGTTGCTGAAGTAAAGGAAGATAGAATGACATAAAACTGAAAAATTTCCCAGGCTTCCTATCACAATTGGGAAGAGTAAGAGGATGGCAAATTTCAGATCCACAGATGTCATTATTTAATTGTGCAGGATTCCTATGAATATTCCAGAACATAGGAATCTGTATGGAAAGATAAATGTAGGAGAAAAAAATTTATATAAAATGATTTCAAATGTAAGCACATTTACATTACATAAAGTTTTATTTATAGTACATGTTTTGCAGTTTGAAAGTTTTAAAATCTTAAATGTTCCTTTTTATTGTACCATATTTTAAATGTATGGATATCTACAGTTTTTTCCTTACCAATATTAATGGCATTATGGACCACATCATGAGAGCTTAAAGTTTAATTTTGTTTCTCTGTGGGAAAAGTATGTTTATTAATGCAGATTGAACATTGTTTTCTTTTAGGACTCGCACAACATTAGGCTCTCCTGGTCATTAAGTTTTGTGTTAAGAAATGTTCTGAAATTCTGATAAACTGGCATTTATAAGTTATTTGTTGTCTTTTTCTAACAGCACTTATGGTTCTAGCTTTGTGTTACACATCTTTAATTGTAACCGTGTAAAGGCTGTACATGTCTCTTTTACCGATATGTCATTTTGAACATCTGGAGAAATTTATGACGACCAACCAAGCTTTACAAAAAGTACTTGAGGAAATTCTAGATGGACACAATGAGGCCAACAGTACTAAATTTCCTAAAGGATCGAATATAACAAGCAGAGTCAGCAATTAAGCAAGCAGAAAAAAAAAGTTATCAAAAATGAGAAGAATTCTGCGGTTCTACAGGTATTCAAGAGTTGTCAAACTCATATTAAACATCAGAGGGTAAAAACTGCTAGACTCAATGTTTACCGAAAACTTGTAAATAATCTTACAATTTGATGAATGTTATAGTACTTAGCTTAATATGTAAGCCTCTGTGTGTTAACCTTTGGACTTTGGCTCAAAAATAACTTACATCCACTTGTAAAATAAAAGTAAGAATGCTTTTAAAATTGCAAGCATACATTTTACTTAGGTTATTAGCCAATCCAAAAAAAATTGAATATAATATTCATTACTGTTTATCTCTCATGTGAGAAAAATTCATAATTTTCTGCTGTCATTAAAAATTTTATACAGTTTAAAATGTCAAATATAAACAAATAAATAAATAAAATGTTAAATATATGGCTGGGGGGATTGCTTGACATTCTAAACAGCTGCCTGAAAAAGCACAAGGACCTGGGTTTGATCACCCCAGTAGCATAAGCCAAGGTGCCACCAGAATCCCAGGTGCACCACACTGGCCTTCAAACCAAGAGGAGCAGCACAATGACAGCACTGGAGAGGCTAAGACAGGAGGATCACCATGAGTCTGAGCTGCATAGCATGAGTCTGTATCAAATAAATAAATGAATGATTTTTTAAAAAATTATATTAAAAAGTCTATATTTGGTTGGGTGGTGCACACCTGGAATCCTAGCAATCTGGAGGCTGAGGCAGGAGGATCACTGTGAGTTCGAGCCCATCCTGGGCTAAAAAATGAAGTCAAGTGCAGCCTGAATTGCATAGTGAGATCTTGTCTCAAAAAGATTAAAAAAGAGTAAAATGTTTATTATGCCAGACTAATACATTAGTTATAAATAATCTAAAATTATTGATAAAATGTTCACATAAATATCATTTACATCATCCTTCATGAGCATTAGTCTTTATAAACATAGTAACATATGGGTCATTAGCTACTAAATTCAAGTAGTCTTCATTTAAGGAAAACAAACAATATATTTTACTCTATTAAGTACATTTTTACATGTTATTGATACATAATGGTTTAAAATAGTTTCCCTCATAATGCTACTTAAAGTTAAAATTTTAATGTATATCCTGCATTTAATTTTTAGCTATAAATATACAATTCCTCCTAACCTGTTGACTCAGTTACTTTTCTCTTGTTGCTCAGTCAAAATACCCAACACCCAGAATCAAGGAAGGAAAGATTGATTTAACTTGCAATTAGGAGAGAATTCAGTCCATATCCTGCTGGTTCCAACGCAGAATGGTGCATGGCAGAGGTCAGCAGCTCATGGTTGCAGAAAACACCAAAGTGGAAACAGCAGTGCAACAGCTAGGAAGCCTCTCTCCCCTCCTTGCTTTTGTATGAAGATTATCTGACCCAGGGGGGGTGTAGCACTTACACTCATAATCCCAGCACTAAATCAAAAATTAACCACAAACTCCAGAAACTGCCCCATGACTGCATGAGGCTTTGTGGGAACAACTAGACACAAACCATAACATCTGTAAAGTGGGCCTCTCTCTTTTTTTTGAGCGTGTACTTTTAAAGTTCTGTCTAATTAATCCCTTTATGCTTGCTACTGATTAGCCCTGAAAATTCTGTTTCTGTAATGAAAATTAATGTTAACCTTCCTTCTCTGCTTTGGGACCCCTTAGTATCTGTCTGGTGACATATCCGTCATGCAAAAAGTGGACTTCCTATATGTAGATCTCCCCATAGGATCAAATGCCAATATAAAAATCCTAGCTAGCAAATATTTATTTTTGTGGCATGATATGTTTCTATTTATATCTTTAAGCTTTATAGGTTTTATTATCCAGAGTTATGACAACCTATCTATAGCATTTTAAAAAATTATCTGGGGTTGGTTTTCAAAGTCTTCTTGGTAAAAATGGTTGTTAATGATCATGGCATTGCCATACCTATTGTTGCATTAGGTCAATGTCTATGTAACTTTCTGCCTTGGAATGAGTAGGCTATTGAATGGAACCTCTACAAAGTGAACAACAATGAAAGTTTGCCTCTAAGATTTTGGTGTTGGATACTGTGTCACTGTTATGAGAAATTAAGACACCAATAAAAATAATAGAAAATAAAATTGTGGTAAAAGAAAAAGAGAAAATAAATTACTGTTTGAAATGTAAAGTGCTAACAGAAAGAAAAAATCATGTTTAATGGAGAGAAGTTTATGTGACTCATCTAAATTTGAACAAGATATATGTGTATCTACTCACCAGGATTCAGTAACTTTGAACTTCTTTTTATTCTGTGTTATCACAGAGGCAGAGAGGTGAATTCATAAACGTGATACCCTTGAAATATCCTCACAGATTGGTTACCTGTGATAATTGCCATTCTGTGTGAATGTGTTACTTATATTACAGAAATATTCCTAAGGAAATATGCACACATCTTTAAAATTATTGATGTACTACAGAATGTCTTAAGACATATTTGTACTTAAACATTTATCAGGATTATGATAGCAACAAACTTTTGCCAATATCATTTAATGTAGAAATTATATATAACGTTTGTTTTTAATTTTTAAAGAATACAAAACTCTAAAAGAATTAGAAACAATATAAAATTTCATTAAAGTAGTAGGAATTCAAATTGGTTGTTCTATTGCATAATGTTACCTACAAACTAGTTGTTTAGGTTTCCACACATAAGCTTACAAAATTTTTGTTTAAAAAAAGCTATAAGAAACTTAAAAAAAGAAAAAAATACTTTAAAAAAGCACTAATGGCTCTTTTTTGCTATAAGTTAATATTGTATGTATTAAATTTATGACACAGAAACTGAATTAAACTTCCTTAGATACTTTAGTTCTCCTTTAATTTTGAAAAATATAGTAGTAAACTATTTTTGGAGAATGATGCCAAAATATGACAAGTAAAACCAATAGAATTGTGAGTTTTCATAACACACACATGGTGTGGGCCAATGTTGAATGGAGTTCACAAAATAACAAAAGATTTTAAAGCCTGACAATATAACAGGACACATATGAATCAGAAATAACCTGCCTTCTTTGGATTCTGGGCAATTTAAATCACTAAACTATTAAATGAACTTGTCTATGGAAAGTATATTTTTAAATGACAAAAGACAATTTGTACAAAAAAACCAGTAGACTACCAATATTTTCAAAGAGATCTACACATATTTTCAGAGAGATCTACAAATCACCTCCAGTCATCATCCCAATCTCAGCGAGAGAAAAGTCATTATAAAGTAGAAATTGCCATCTGAACACAATGAGAAATGCTGGTTCAACAATGTCCAGGGCACTCATTACCACTAACAAGAACTTTTACTAAAGCAAGAATGCAAGTGATATAAGTTTCTTTGTCATTTCTACACAGAAGGCTAAAAAGTGTGCTAATTTCTTGATGATAAACATATGGATCCTCTAAATGAGTGAACATTATTATTGGAGCAACGGTCACAACCATCTTTCATGCTGCATATATGAAAGCACAAGTAAAGCAGTTAGAGACTGACTTGGGTCGCTGACATGCAGTCTCTGTTAGCATCTCACTCTTGACCTCAAGAATCATTTTCCCTCCCTGTGTGTCACTGCCACCTGAGAAGAATCAGTGCTTTCTCCATTTGAAAACATACCCTCATGCAGATACTTAATCACCTCACTCTCTCATAACCTCTATTTCACAGGGTAGAACATGAAATAAAGAAAATACTTGCCTCAAGCCTACCAGGTTCCTGATCAGCAGGCTGAGGTGAGGTGATAGTCATGAAACATCCTGCTTGTGTGGGAAGGAGGTGGCCAAGATATGGGTCATGGTTGTGTGATCTCAACTCCCCATGGAACAAAAATAACACTCACTTGTAATTTTCATGATAGTGCTTGTTCAGGCACTTGAGGTGACTGTAACAAACAACTAAAGAAGCAAATTAGTTCTTTTCCAGATCCCAATTCCCACAATCAATTAGAAGTTTGTGTGGCTGGCTCTATGCAGAGAGAGTTTGAGAGCTTTGAATAATCCTTGCAAAAACAGCTATAGGAACAAGGTCCCATAGCATGTGGAGATCTCAGAGGGAGATAGTTGAATGGAGGTAAGAATTTGATTTTGTTTCATAGATCCCAAGTTGTAAATTATTTAGGTCATCAAAATTTTAGAATCAAAATTTTATGACAGGCTTGGGGATAGCTTGATGGTCTAAGGGCCCCTCCCTGGCAAGAGCAAGGGCCTGAGTTCCACTCTCGGTGCTACATGCCATGCCAGCCATGGAACCTCAGGTCTTCTGTGCCAGCCCCCCAAAAGGGCATGGTGGCCCACATCTGTAATCCAAGCACTGTGGAGGTTGAGACAGGAGGTGCGCTGTGAATTTGAACTGTTTAGTGAGACCCTGAATCAAATAACTTACTAACTAAATACATGTTATGACATAACTTTGTGTATTGATTATGAATTGTCACACATCATATAAATTTTAGATGAAAGCATGAGAAGGTTATAAAACTTTTTTAATGGGACAATTTATTCTGGTTTCATACATGTTGCATTTGGACTTAGTTGCTGAGCTACTAGTGTTCCTTGTTTTACATCTTTGAAGTACTGGATGACATCGGCCTACTATTTTAAAGAGCTATGCTAGGAAAATAAAATATTAGGACATCACCTAATGGGCTTTGATATTAAATGCTATAAAGTTTTTTTTTCTCAAAATGTAGCTCACACTTAAAAAATGAACAAGCCTATCTAACAATAGGGGTCAGCTTCCACCAGTTAAAGACACTAGGTTTATAGTAGCCATTCTCAAAGTTGGCAGACATACTGCATTGAAACAGACTGACTGATCTTCTTCTGTAATCTAGTGGAAATATCATACCTGTTCTTCAGTTTCCTGTCTTTTATGATCTTTCACTGGTTAGGGGATAATTTTAGCTGTTAAAATCCTTCATCCTAAACTTAATAGGTTGAGCAAGAGAAGTCAGTGTCAAATTTTCTTTACAATTTACTATGAGCATAAGAGGAGAAGACATCCTTTCTTTGGCCATATGCTATCTCTTTCCTGAGATGTTGTACTTTCTCTTTGGTTTGGGAGTCATGTAAGACTAAAGAGAGAGAACTATGAACTCTTTCAAACTTTTCTTCTTATCCAATTAAATGAAGCCCACAGAAAGTGAGCATATATTGATTCTGAAGATGGGAATATCATCTTAGGAAAGGGACACATACCCCATCACTGGGTAAGATAAGACATTCTAGTTTTGCCAGTCCAGGGCAACACACATAAAAGTCTCGTGCCTGTTTAGTGTTCTGGGCAGGTGTCCCTCAAAGACTGCACCTGAGATGCAACAGAAAGACTCAAAGTTTGGATCAGACCTGGAGTAATTATTTCCAAATCACTGTACTTTTGGACCAAAATGCAATTAGCTTAACAGAGTATCTCTAATCTTTCATTTTCACCTGAAGTTCTAGTTATATTTTATATGCATTGCACAGAATATTTTCATAGTAAGTGTGGACTTTAAAAATCTTTACTGTTAACTTATAAAGCACTGTGTAGGGATCTTTCTCAGGTGTCTCCCTATCCATTATAGAAATTTGGCAGAGTGGTTACTGTGTCAACTTGTTAAATGCCTTTAGTTTATATGTCACTATTAAAGTGGAGGATGATTCTCAAACACAATTTTTGGTGAATACCCACTTAAAAAATAGCCAAAGGCATGTTGACTAGACAAATAGTTAGCTGCATTTCTGGAGATC
>NW_004525013.1:390767-392284 GCF_000260255.1 Octodon degus
AAAAAAGAAATCCCTGAATTAATAACATCTGCACTAAAGAATCAAATGCAGAAACATAAGGAAGAAACCCAGTGCCCACCCAGAACAAGTGAGGAGGATACAAACTCGGCTCAAATGCATGAATTAATATCGTCGATAGTAAATAAGCAACAGCAGAAAGATACAGAGGAAATCAGACAGCAATTCTTTTCTAAAATAAAAAAAACAACTCTCAGAAATTGCAGCAGATGAAGTAAAGAAGCAACTACAGAAACAGAGGGAGGAAACCCAATCTGAAAAAAACATTGCAGTAAAAGAATTTCTAACTGCTTCTAAAGAAGAAATTGATAAAAAAAAAAATAGAGGAGATTAGAAAAATGATGGATTCCCTGAATGAGCAATACAAGAAAGAAATAGATCGCATGAAGCAGAGTCAAGGAGATATAGAGGAAATTAAAATCTCAATCACAAGCTTCCAAAACCATTTAAGCGAATGTGAAGACAGAGATTCAGACCATGAAGATGCTGGGGTAGCTAGCGAAAAGGTAAGAAAGGACCTCTTAAAAACAACAAGGATGCAGGAAAGAATAATCCATCACCTGCAAGATGATGCAAAGATAAAAATGTGAGACTAATAGGCATCAATGAGAAAGAAGGAGTCAACACAAATGACATTAAAAAAATATGGGCAGAAGTAATCGCAGAAAGCTTCCCAAAAATGAGGAAACAATCTGACATTCAGGTAACTGAAGCATACAGAATGTCAAGAGAACCTCAACCCAATGAAAAACACACCGAGACATATAATAGTCAAGATTCCACAAATTCAGCACAAGAATAATCTACTGGCCAGTCCTAGCCCAGGTCCCGTGAGTGTGCGCAGAGTTTCCTGCTACCCTGCGCCGGCGGGACCAGTACCAGCCCAGGCACACCGTGGGCCGGACCCCCTCCCAGCCCCTCGGGCCGCCCCCCACCACTCCGCAGTACCTACCCCACCCCGCTTGCCGAGTAGGGATTTCTGCCCAGTTCCGGGAGCCCCCAGACCCAGTCCTAGCCCAGGTCCGGTGAGTGTGCCGAGAGTTTCCTGCTACGCTGCGCCAGCGGGACCAGTCCCAGCCGAGGCACAGAGTGGGCCTGACCCTCTCCCACCCCCTGGGGCCGCCCCACACCACTCTACCTCCTCACCCCTCCTACTGAGTAGGAAAATCTGCGGACTTGCGGGAACCCCCAGACCCAGTCCTAGTCCAGGTCCAGTGAGTGTGTGGAGAGCTTCCTGCTACCCTGCGCCAGCAGGACCAGTCCCAGCCCAGGTGGCAGCGTGGGCCGGAACCTCTCCCACCCCCTCAGGCTGCCCCCCACCGCTCCACCGTACCTCCACCACCCCTCCGGCTCAGTAGGAATTTCTGCCGACTTCTGGGAACCCCCAGACCCAGTCCTACCCTGGTCCGCAGCAGGAAGGAGCTGAGCACAGCAGCCAGACCTAAGCCAGACGCAGCTGGATAAGTCCAAACTTTGTAGAGCTCCACCTTAACTTCAGT
>NW_004525013.1:395400-398106 GCF_000260255.1 Octodon degus
CCTCAAGATTTATCCTGAGATCCTGTACCTCAGATTGTAGAACCTTTGTCAGTGTCAGCCATGTGGATGAGTCACAGCCATTACTTGGCCAGTGTGCTCTCTGTGAAAGCCTGAGAGAATGTTTTCTGTCCATGTGACTCTCGTAGGCACACGCTACATCATCAGACACTTTCCTCTTTGGCCCCATAATCTCCTTGATCAGAAAATTTGGCACACTACTGAGTTACATGACGTTGCAGTACAAGATCTCATATGTCCTGAGTCTTAATTGATCTTGGAAGACTAGGGCCAAAATGTTGGCTTTCCTTGCGGCACTCCTTTATCTCTAATTTTGGTCTACAAACTTAGGTTGTTAATTCTCCAGAAGAGAAGCCTATTGTTATTACCATACAACCTAGGCTGTTAAACAATGCACTATCTGTCTGAATATCAAACATCTCAGGCATAATACAGAAAAGGTATTTTTCATCAAGTATTGATATGTTGAACTTTAAATTGCTACAGAATACGATGAAAAAACATTTAAAACTTAGAATATATTTTAAAAAGAGGCATAACAAATTATATAATTCTTATGTTTATGCATAAGTTCAAAAATCTAACCATACACAACATTGAAGCAGGATAGTCCCACAACATTCCTTTTCCTGTCTCTTGCCTTCATTCACCACCCCCATTCTTTTTGAACAATGATCTACCCAAGAGACAGCTCAGCAGCAACTGGCATGTCATGACAAGCAGCCCGTATTCAGAAGACGAGAATGACCGGCACTCCAAGCATGAAACTACTATTACAGATTACCATCTTCAGTGCAGTTGCTTAGTTCACAGGTATCAGTATATATATTTATTTAGGGTGAGAATCTTTCCAATTAACTGTCAAATTCAAAAATCTTCTGGAGATTCTCAGGATCATTGCCTTGCCCATCTTCTCCACATAACTGTATGGCTTGTCACTGTGATGTTTCCTAGCTCTTCTCCTTTCCCTCTCTTAATTAGTTAGTCCTCGAGTTCCTGCTTTCCTTTTACTTGTATTACACCTTATTATTTGTATTTGTTCTTTTGAGTTCTTATACTAGGGAAACTATACGATATTTACACATGTGTGTCTGATTTATTTCACTTATGAGTATATGTTCAAGTGGCATCCACTTTAGTATAAACGTTTTGAGTTTATCATTCTTTATAACTGAATAATATTCCATTGCATAAAAATACCACATCTTTTCAACCATTCCTCAGGTGATGGTTATCTTGGTTGTTTCTAAGATTTGGCTATCACAAATTGTGCTGCTATAAATATAGGCACACATATATCCGTATGATACGATGTTTTCAGATCCTCTGGGAAAATTCCCAGTAGAGGTATAACTGGTTTAAATGGGATTTCCAGTCCAACTTTTCTAAGAAGTCTCCACACTGATTTCCATCATGGTTGTACCAGTCTACATTCCCCCCAGCAGTGGAGAAGAGTTCCTTTTTCCCCACAGCCTCTTTGTTGGGTGATTTCTTTATGATAGCCATTCTTTCTGGGATGAGATGATGTCTCAGTGTTGTTTTAATTTGCAATTCGTGGATGGCTAATGATGTGGAACATATTTTTATATATTTATTTTCTTCTTTAATTTCATCCTCTGAGAAGTTTGTGTTCATCTCAGATGCCCACTTCTGGACTGTATCTTTAAATTTTGGGGCCCTAGTGTATTTTAGTTCTTTATAAATTCTTCAGAGCAGACCTTTGTCTGAGTACTTATTTGTCATAATATTTTCCAAATTTGTGGGTTGTGTTTTCACTTTGTAGGTAATCTTTTGACGTGAAAAAAATTCTCAGTGAGAGCAGATCCCAGTTGTTAATTTCCTCAAATGTTTCCCATGCAACTTGGTTTTTGTTCATGAACTCTTTGCCTACACCAAAAGAGTAAGAAAGTAAGAGTTCTTCTTACTTTCTCTTCCATAAAATTTAGTGCCTCTGCTTTAATGTTCAGGTCTTTAATTCATTTTGGCTTTAGTTTAGTGCATGGTGATAGACCTGTGTCAAGTTTGAGTTTTCAGCATGTAGAGAGCCAGTTTTTCCAACACCATTTGTTAAAGAGGCTATCTTTCTTCCAGTGAATATGTTTGGCTCCTTTGTCAAAGATAAGGTAGCTGAGTGTGTTGATAGGATTTCAGGGTCTTCTAATGTATTCCATTGATATCAGGTATATTTTGTTGCCAGTGCCATGTTGATTTTATCACTCTAGCCTTGTAGTATAATTTCAAGTCAGGAATTGTGATGCCTCCTGCCTTGTCTTTATTGCCCAGGATAGCCTTTGATATTCTAGTTGTTTTCTGGTTCCAAATAAATTTTAGGAATGATTTCTCTAGCTCTGTGAGGTAAATTGGTTGTAGCCTGATAGGGATTGCATTAAATCTGTACAGCAATTTTGGGAGTATGACCATTTTCACAATGTTGATTCTCCCTATCCAGGAGCATGGAATATCTTTCCATTTTCTGAAATCCTCTATGATCGCTTTTTTAAAACTACTCTAATTTTTCTTGAAAAGATTTTTTCCTTCTTTAGTTAGATAAATTCCAAGGTATTTCATTTTCCTCGGTGCTGTTGTAAAAGGTATTGTTTCTATAATTTCCCTCTTAGTGTGTTTGTTGTCTGTGTAGAGGAATGCTATTGACTTTTGGGTATTGACTTTATAACCTGCTATGCTACT
>NW_004525013.1:408296-416406 GCF_000260255.1 Octodon degus
AAATATGTATGCACCAAATACGGGAGCACCCAACTATATAAAGCAAATCTTAATGGACATGAAAAATCTAATATCCAATACCGCAATTTTAACAGGAGACCTTAACACATTCCTACTCGTCGGGAGGGGTGCGGGAGGTATGGTGGAGTGGTGGGGGGCGGGCCGAAGGGTTAGGAGAGGGTCGTGCCCATGCTGCGCCAGGCCTGGGACTGGTCCCGCCGGTGCAGGGTAGCAGGAAGCTCTCCACACTCTCACAGGACCTGGCCTAGGACTGTGTCTGGGGGTTCCCGGAAGTCGGCAGAAATTCCTACTCTGCAGGCGGGGTTGAGGAGGTACTGCGGAGTGATTGGGGGCGTCCCGAGGGTGTGGGAGAGGGTCCGGCCCACGCTGCGCCTGGGCTGGGTCTGATCCCACCAGCGCAGGGTAGCAGGAAGCTCTCCAGACACTCACAGGACCTGGGCTAGGACTGGCTAGAATATCTTTCAGTAGAGTGTGTAAGGTTGGCTTTGTCATCGCGAAATTTTTTAGCTGTTCATTGTCATGGATATATTTCACTTCTCCATCAAACTTGAAAGAGAGTTTTGCAGGGTATAGGAGTCTGGGCTGGAATTTTTTTCATAGAGGACCTGAAGTACTCTGCTCCATGTTCTTCTTGCTTGCATGATTTGTGAAAAGAAGTCGGCCATAATTCTAATGGGTTTTCCTTTGAATGTGATGTGGTTCTTTTCTCTAGCGGCTTTCTGTAGATTATTCTTGTGCTGAATTTCTGGGATCTTGACTATTATATGTCTCGGTGTGTTTTTCATTGGGTAGAGGTTCCTTGGCATTCTGTATGCTTCAGTTACCTGAATGTCAGATTGTTTCCTCATATTTGGGAATTTTTCTGCTATTGTTTCTTCCCATATTTTTTTAATATCATGTGTATTGATTCCTTCTTTCTCATTGATGCCTATTATTTTCACATCGTTCATCTTTGATCCATTTTGCAGGTGATGGATTATTCTTTCCTGCATCCTCGTTGTTTTTAAGAGATCCTTTCTTACCTTTTCACTAGCTGCAGCAGCATCTTTAAGATCTGAAACTCTATCTTCACATTCACTTAAATGGTTTTGCAAGGTTGTGATTGACATTTTAAGTTCCTCTCTATCTCTTTGACTCTGCTTCATGCGATCTATTTCTTTCCTGTATTTCTCATTCTGGGAATCCGTCATTGTTCTAATCTTCTCTATTTTTTTGTCAATATCTTCTTTAGAAGCAGTTATAAATTCTTTTACTGCCGTGTTTTTTTGAGATTGAGTTTCCTCCCTGTGTTTCTGTAGTTGCTTCTTTACTTCAGATGCTATGAATTCTGAGAGTTCTTTTTTTATTTCAGAAAAAAATTGCTCTCTGATTTCCTCTATACCTTTCTGCTGTTGCTTGTTTACTATCAACGCTTTTAATTCATGCATTTGAGCCAAGCTAGTGTCCTCTACACTTGTTCTGGGTGGGCACTGAGTTTCTTCCATATGTTTCTGCATTTGATTCTTTAGTGCAGATGTTATTAATTCGGAGATTTCTTTTTTATTTCCAATTTGAGGTCCTCTATATCTTTCTACAGCTGTTTCTTTATTTCAGAAGCCATTGATTCATTGTTTTGAGCTGTGTGATTTCCAGCTTGCTCTGTGTTAGTGTCCTCTGCACTTGTTATGGTTGGGCTTGTGTTCTGAGGTTGCATTTTGTTCCTTCTCGTCATTTTGTGGAGCACTGTCTTCTGACCTTTGTTGTCGATCTTTTCTGTAGTTATAACCTTCGCACGTACTGAAGTTCAGGTGCAGCTGTACAAAGTTTGGACTTATCCAGCTGTGTCTGGCTTGGGTCTGGCTGCTGCGCTCAGCTCCTTCCCGTTGCTGCCCTTGAGGGTGAACCTGTTGTGCTTCTGTGGCAAGATGTTCTTCCCCTGGACTAGCTGGTTGGATCTATCCTCTACAGTCTCTGCAGGGATTGCAGCTGCAGGGTTATACCCCAAGTGTGTATTCCAGTCCTGAGCTGTGCCTGGAGGGGGCAAGTTGAATTATGGGGAAGAAGAAGCTCTCCCACACACTCACAGGAGCTGGGCTAGGACTGGGTCTGGGGGTTCCCCGTGTGTCAGAAATTCCTACTCTGTGGCCGGGGTGGGGGAAGTGCTGCGGAGTGGTGGGGACATGTCCCAAGAGGGTGGGAGAGGGTCCAGCCCACGCTGCACCTGGGCTGAGATTGGTCCCACTGGCGCATGGTACTATGAAGCTCTCCCACACACTCAGCGGACCTGGGCTAGGACTGGTTCTGGGGGTTCCCAGAACGCGGCAGAAATTCCTATTTGGTGGGTGAGGTCTGGGATGTCTGGGGAGTGGTGGGGGCCGTTCCAAGGGTGTGGTAGAGGGTCCGGCCCACGCTGCGCCTGGGCTGGGGCTGGTCCCGCTGGTACAGTGTAGCTCTCTCACACATTCACCGGACCTGGGCTAGGACTGGGTCTGAGTTTCCCTGAATGTGGCAGAAATTCCTACTCAGCAGGCGGGGTGGGGGAGGTGCTGCGGAGTGGTGGGGGGCATCCCAAGGGGGTGGGAGAGGGTCCGGCCCATGCTGCGCCTTGGCTGGGACTGGTCCCGCCGACGCAGTATAGACGGAACCTCTCCCACACACTCACCAGACCTGGGCTAGGCCTGGGTCTCTCAATAGTATGTTAAAATACCCTTTCTTTAAATTATTGCTGATAGCTAGATTGATTTTAGTCAGTATAAACCACTAATATGATAGAAAGAGAATAAATAATATATTTGCAGGAAAATATGTACAGCAAAAGCACTTTACACTAAGAGAAGTTATGACAATTTAAAATATTAACAATCAGTGTATATCTTCATATATATAGGTAGTAGGTTCATGTGCACATATGCATATCTATCTATACATGTATGAAATAGGGTGTGAGAACAGTTTATTTATTTATTACACTCCATATTGAACTGGATTTTCTGGTTTTTCAGTAAGATACTAAGTATTTCAGAGAAAATGAGCCTTTAAGGTTTTTTCTTTTTAAACTGAACTTTCATTTCAAATAACTTTACAATTAGTTTTTTTAGAGTTGAAACACTTGATTTCTAATGGTTTTAATTCAGTTCTTTTGTCAACCTCAGATGTTGTCACTCAATCCACTCTTCCTTCGGGAAGATTCTGCGGGAATCTCCACATGTCTCATCATAACACACTTACTAAAGCAGGTTAGAAGATTTCAAAAGTAGACAAAGTAGTTTGTGACAACTTCTCACAGTATTGCAATATCCAGTGGGACCCAAGTACTTTCCTATTTTTCTCTAGAGGCACCGGGCTCCATGCACACTGCCTTCTTGTGGGACATCATCTGAGCAGAGATGGAAAGTGAGCAACTTCACTGCAAGCTCCTCTGTTAGGTGTTCATCACAAACAAGGAATTTCTAATTGTGTCTGGGAATTCAGAAAAAGGAAAAGTGTTTAGATATACAATTTCGTTCACACCACGTCATGATTATGCCTTTAGGGAGACGAAGTCATAGCACAATTGACACTTACTCCTGTGTCTAGTCTTCTCCCTTCCCTAGGCACTGACACCCATAAAGCTGTCACCCTGATTTCATCATTCTCTTTGCACGAAGGAGACATATGAGTGTTTCCTTTCTTAACCTCTGTTAGTCGAAGGAGATGCAGGAGAAAAGGGTACTGGGACTGTGTTCCTGTGAAGACCTTGTGCCTTATTTTTTGTGGAACCAGGGATTGCACTCAGGCTCTTTTTCTTGAATGATGGCTCATTCAACTGAGCCATCTCCCAGCCCCCTTCTTTTTGTGCCTTTTAAACAGAGAGAGATCTTCCTGAACTCTCTGTAGAGAGCTCTTTGTACAAAGATAGAAATGTGTGGTGGAGAGCCTTGAATGGAGACTGTACGACCAAACCCTTCACTGTGTTCTGCTGAGTGCTTCTGGTTTTCAGTGCAACCCTTGCTGGTTGTGATTGCTGCAGCTGCATGCAGAGAGGAATGAAGTGTGAGTTGCATGATGTATGGGACAATAACATGGAAATTATTTCATCCTTGAAGATGCCACAGAAAAGTCACACAGAAATTTTTGTTTTCACTACAAGTTGTAATGGTACGTTGTGTGTATTGAAACTGTGGCATTGGTACATGTACATATTTTACCTTGATTACTTTCATTCCATTCCTCTCATCCTTTTTCTCCTTGCCTCTTATCCACTTCCCACAATACAGTGTTTATCACTTTGTTTCTTGAAATGTCTCTTTTATTTTGGTCTTTGTTTATATTTTTATTTTCTCACAGCAGTGAAGCTAAGTGACATTTAACCTGTGCATCTGCCTTAATTTACTTAGCATTATGATATTATTTCCTTCTGAGTCAGGCATGATGTATCTATTGAATAATAACTAACCCTATGGAGAAATAGTTGAAGTCATTTTGCATTTGGGGTACTTTACTTGTTGATCTTGAATAATTTGAAAATATTCTAAACATTGAATGAAGGAATATCAAATTTGCAATATTTTAGCTTAAAAAGTGCTAAAAATGTCATTTCCACCTCTCATTTAACCTCATACATTTGCTGCAGTGGCTTTCATTTAAATTTGATATAGTTGTTTCAATTTTAATATCTCTTAAAAGTCACACAATGTGCAGTGTCTTTAATATTTTGTTTGTTTGTTTGTTTTTTGGCTGAACTGGGGGTTCAACTCAGGCCATTGTGCTTGCCAGGCAAGTGCGTACTCTACTGAGCCATCTCCCTGGCCCCCTAATATTTTGGTAAATAAAAACAACACCCAGCATAATGAAAACTAACTTAGATTGCTTAGATTATTCTCTAAATACCTTAGCACTTGAAGTTCATGCACATATTAAAATCCAATATTTTAGAAATTCACTTATGTGCTATATATAATTCAGTACGCAGTATCACATAAAGTAAAATGCATGTTTTATTTCTTTATTAAGTTTTTTCATGTGTAATTGATTCTACATGGAGGAAATAAACAGATATTTCATTAAAAGTTTCATTTGTATACTATCATTGTAAAATAAAATGTTGATAACAATGGACAATTTATTATTCATATGCATGAAATAAAATGAGTTAATGTAAAAAGACACACACGTGCATTATTTTAATATCACAAGCAGGGACATATGATAAACAAAGTGTAAAACTAATGTCACACATTGAGAAACTCAGATACTCTGAAATGAAACCAACACTTATCAGGTTGTTTGGAAATTGTGAATCTCTCATTGACTAAAACTTCTAGGAGTGTGAAAAACTCTACTGGTACATAAACCACATAAAACGTTGTATTAAAGTAGTCAAAGTATGAAATATGATCATAACAGTGATGTAGATAATGTAAAAACTATTTGACAAACACATGAAACTTAAATTATTAAGTTACCATGTCAGCGAGGGAAATATACATTCGAAATAAACTGCTAGGGAAAATCATGGTAAAGGCAGAGTCTCATGTATAACTTTATATGAAACAATAGGACTTATGTTTCTGTATAAAAGTCTACATTTAAAATAATGAATATGGAACAAATATATGAAAATATGTCCTCTGTGGATATTAAAATTGGCACAGCTTTCCTTGTCCAGTTGGTCTTTGGAACTGTGGGGAATTTCTCTCTCTTAAGTCAGGACATATTTCTTTACCTCAGCGGATGAAAGACAAGGTCCACAGACTTGATTCTCAGGCACCAGACTGTGGCTAACTTCTTGGTTATTCTCTCTAAAGGAATTCCAGAGACCTTGGCAAGATTTGGTTTGTAGCATTTCCTCAATGATTTTGGATGCAAATTAGTTTTCTATGCTCATGTCTTGAGCAGAGGTGTATCCTTTGGAAGCACTTGCCTCCTAAGTGTCGTCCAGGCTATCACCATCAGCCCCAGAGACTCAAGGTGGGGACAGTTTAAAGGGAAAGTTTCCACACACACACATGTACTTTGACTGCTTTCTGCTGGGTGCTGCAGTTGTTGATGAGCTTCAGTTTTGCTGTGAGTATAACTAGCACCTTGAATGCCAGAAACCGCACAAATAAAATGGATTATGTGTATTGCTCTGATATGCATCCCATTAGAGGGTTATATTCTTTAAGTATAGCATTGATCTCCATCAGTGATATTCTGTGTATGGGGCTCATGCTCTTTGCCAGTAGCTCTATAGTTTGCATCCTGTACAGTCACAGACACCGAGTCCAACACATCCATAGGACTAATAGCTCCTCTAGATCCTCTACTGAGATCAAAGCCACTCAAAATGTCCTTGTACTTGTGAGTGTCTTTGTGTGTTTCTACATCCCTTCTGCTATCATGCAAATGTATCTGACATTTTCTGGAAAGCGCAGCTCATTCCTGCACACTCTAGGAGCCTTCATAAATGGATGCTTCCCAGCCATCTGCCCCTTCTTGCTCCTGAGCCAGGGTCATAGTGTATCCAGAATCAGCTGCATCTGCTGTGGAAGGAATACAGAGCCAGAGCTGTCAAATTACAACAGGAAAAACATGTGCACTTCCTGTTTTTCAGTGTCGAACTGCAGATGGACTCCACCAACAAAACTTCTGAAAATGCAGGGGACATAAATTCACACGATTATTTCATTACTTAACATCTCCTCATTCAGATTTGAACAATAAGACTTTCTGCACGTCTTTTGTTCTCTTTGCTTCTCGGAGATTACATTTTTGAAGCCCACTACACTCTTCTCCTTGTTATTGCTGATAGAACTCCATGGGCCTCACTATCACCTCCTCAGGAACTTTGTCCCTGTCTCAGATGTTGAACAAAGATGTCCAAAATATGCTGCTTAGAACGAATAGGGAAAAGAATAGGAAAAGACCTTTGTAATTAGTAAAACATGCCAACTTGATCTTGTGAGTTAAAACTGTTGCTGAATTTTCTTCTGAGAATCTTAGACATCTTTTTCCAGGAAGAGTCTGAAGTCTGTTGCACAGGTATCCCTAGGTATCCCTGGTGTCTTTGCTTCCTACGTGTGATTGAAGGCCTTTAGGAAAGTGCTCCCAAGCTTGTCTGAGTTCTAGCACAGTTTTTTCCATTCTTCAAGTACCTTAAAAGCCTGTTTTTCTGCAGTGCTTGTTCTCTGAGATTCCCTGAATTTTCTAGAAGTCTGTGTTCACAAGACAGGAGAGGACAGTCCTAGGAATTCAGCTGCACATGTGGTCAAAAATCAGAGTAATAGAAGCCCTCAAAAGGCCCAGGGGAGATGCCAAAGGACTTTGTGGAAACCCGGAAACAAGACAGGTCAATACTGAGATTTTTGTAGATTTACCTAAGCAGGATTAATTCATAAAATACATATCTTTACTGAATTTATTTTGTACTTTTTTACTTTCCCAAATCAATTTTTTAAACTTTTATATGTTTTCTAAAGTTATCTCAAGTTTTTAGCTTCACCTCTTTACCATAAGAAGGAAAAGTATATCACAATGATTATACCGTGTGAATGTATATATATTATATATATATGACTTAATTACGTTTTATAAAGTTACATTGATCTTTATCTTTGTCAACATATTCATGTATACCTTTTCTTCAATTATAAGCTTAATTTGATTGAAAAATATTTAGAAAATAAAATATAAATCACTGAACATTGCTGTAGTTAATCACAAAAATAACATGAAGAAAAGCAATAGCTTTGGGATCAAAGCAAAATTTAGTTTTGTCACTTGCTTTGTAACCTGGATAAGTTACAAATTTCTCAGAGCTATTTCTTTTCTGTAATATAATAATCACACTTTGAAAAGAGTACTTCAGTTGTAGATGACCACTAAAGCAAATTGTATCTTGCCATTGCAGTTTTGTATAATACATAGTACAATAAAAATTAAAGCATGGTTTAGCCTTAATAAAAACTTCATATTTTTATTAATAACAAATGATAAGATACTCAGACTATAGGATGTGTTTATTAAATTTTTATTATAACTATTATTTCATGTGTATATTTGAAATATTGCATTCCTGTTTAAAATTAAGTCCAGCTCTTTCCCATCTTGCAAGATGGCGGGTGAAAAAACTGAGAAGCCAGACACTAAA
>NW_004525013.1:416506-423494 GCF_000260255.1 Octodon degus
AGGAATGCTATTGACTTTTGGGTATTGACTTTATAACCTGCTATGCTACTGAATTTCTGTATCAATTCTAGTAACTTCTTGGTGGAGTTTTTTGGGTCTTCCAAGTAAAGTATCATGTCATCTTCAAATAAAGATAATTTAACTTCTTCTTTGCCTATTCTTATTCCTTTTATTTCTTTCTCTTCTCTAATGGCTGTAGCTAATGAGTCCACAACTCTATTGAATAGGAGTGGTGATACAGGACATCCTTGTCTTGTACCAGATCTACGAATGAAAGATTTCAGTTTTTCCCCATTTAGGATTATGTGAGTCGTTGAGTTTTCATAAATGGCTTTTACCACATTGAAGTAGAGGCCATCTATTCCAATTTTCTTTACAACTTTTAACATGAATGAGTGTTGTACTTTTTCAAAAGACTTTTTTGCATCAATGGAAATGATCACGTGATTTTTAGTTTTCGCTCTATTGATATAGTGTATTACATTTATAGATTTTTTAATATTGAACCATCCTTGCATCCCTGAGATGAATCCTACCTGGTCATGATGTATAATCTTCTTGTTGATTTGCTGTATTCTATTTGCTAGGATTTTATTGAGGGTTTTGGTACCTATATTCATGAGGGAGATTGGCCTGTAATTCTCTTTTTTACTTGCGTCTTTCTCTGGTTTTGGTATCAGTATAATACTTTCCTCCAGGAATGATTTTGGGAGGATTGCTTCCTTTTCAATTTCATGGAAGAGTTTGAGGAGTATAGGGACTACATCTTCTGTAAATTTCTTGTAGAATTCAGCTGTGAATCCATGTGGACCTGGACTTTTCTTCGTTGGTATGTTTTTAATTACATCTCGTATTTCATTGGCTGTTATTGGGCTATTGAGAGTGGATATATCTTGTAGATTCAGTTGTGGTAATTTGTTCCTTTCTAGGTATCTGTCCATTCCTTCTGTGTTTTCTATTCTGTGAGAGTGAAGATTCTCAAAGTAGCTATTGATAATCTTCTGAATGTCCCTGGTTCCGTGGTAATTACACCCTTTTTATTACTTCTGCTTGTAGTTGAGTTTTTTCTTTTCTCTTTTTGCTGAGGTTTGCTTGGGGCTTATGTATTTTATTTAATCTTTCAGACAACCAGCTTCTTGCTTTTTTAATTATTTGAATTGTTTCTTCATCTCAATGGAATTAATTTCTGCTCTAATCTTCATGATCTCTTCCCTTATTTGGACTCCGGGTTTGGTTTGCTCTTTCTTTTCTAGTTGTTGAAGGTGCAGCATTAGGGTATTTGTTTGTTCCCGTTTTGTTTTCCTAATGTGTGAGTTCACAGCTATGAATTTCTCTCTGAGAACTGCTTTAATTGTTTCCCATGAATTCCGATATGTTGTCCTTGAACTTTCATTGAGTTGTAGATATTTTTGAATTTCTTGTTTAATTTTATCTGTGATCCATTGGTTGCTGAGTAGGGCATCATTTAATTTCCATGTATTTAAGGGTTTTTCTGGTTTCTTTTTTCATTGATTTTCAGTTTCATTTCACTGTGCTCTGATAATATGCATGGGATAATTTCTGTTGTATTACATATACTTAAGCATGACCTATGGACCAGTATGTGATCTATTTTAGAAAATGACCCATGTGCAGCTGAGGAAAATGTGTATTCAACTGTGTTTGGATTAACACTCTATGTGTCCTCCAAGTCCATTTGTTTGAAGCTCTGGTTCAATTCTTTTATTTGTTTGCTAAGTTTTCGTCTGGTTGGGCTATCATTTGTGGATAATGGGTCTTTAAGGTGTCCTGTTAAGATTGTGGTATTGGATATTAAATTTTTCATGTCCATTAATATTTGCTTTATATAGTTTTGTGCTCCTGTGTTTGGTGCATACATTTTTATGAGTTTTTCCTCTTCCTCTTGAATTTTTTCCCTAACCATTATATAGTGGCCTTCTTTATTTTATTTGATCATTCTTGGTTTGAAGTTGAGACTGTCTGAGAATAGTATTGTTACCCCTGCTTTTTAATGAGGTGCTGGGGCATGTGTTATTGTGTTTCCTCCTTAGGTTTTCAGCCTACAAATGTCTTTATGAGTTAAATGTGTTTCCTGTATACAGCATATTGTTGGATTTTGTTTCCTAATCCACTGTGTCTGTCTATTTCTCTTAATTTGTGAATTGAGTCCATTTACATTGACGGCTATTATTGAGATATATTGACATATGATTGACATGTTATTTACCTGTTGTTGTTTAGTCCTTTTTCTCCTGTGTTTGAACAATCTCCATAGTTGTAATCAGAGATGTGTTTTATCTGGTCCACATTTCTCTCTCAATCAAGGCATGCATATTTACATTATATGTGTAGTATATAATCATCTTTGTGTTGGGTCATATGTACATAATAGTGCTTTATTGTATTTCTGTACCTGTGTTACATACTGGTCATCATACTGATAACAGAGGGAGTTAGGAGAATATTTTCTATTCTACCACAGTAGCCCACTTCTGCAAGTGAAACAGAAGTAGTATGTTCTTGGGAGGTGCTATTATCTGGAGATTGTGTTTTTCTTGCATAAAGGCTGATTTTCACCAAAGCCATGCAGGGAAGAGTCTTGACAGAAGTTGTACACGGGAATGACAGAAATAGTGAAGATAGAACGTTTGAGCCTAGTTCCCAGCTGACATTTTCCCTTGCAACTCTCAGATGTTTGGATGTGCACAGGATCAACATCTGAAATTATTGATGTGTAGCACTCTGACCCGAAACTTTATCTTCCCCCAGAGAGCAGCATAGATTATCAGATTAACTGAAGAGACACTTATGAATCACTGCATTCTGTAAATACTTGGCACCTGTATCATTTATGGTGGATCGGCTTGCATCATCCACATTTTGATTACAGTTGAACAAGTATTAATATATAATTTTTTGCACAACAGGAACAAGTAACTTTAATGAACACAGAATCTGTGGAAATCCAGGCATTTACAGAAAAGAGTGCAGTTGCCATAGTTTAATGTGGCTCTTAACTTTTTACATGGAAAACTAGAAAAGCTCAACAATTGACTTTTGTCTTGTCTGCTCAACACTGAGGATTTCCACAAATCTTTGCATCCTACTGGATGAAATGTCTGTAAATTAGGAGAGTATATCTTCTTACTTTTGTGGTGTACTTAGCAAGACCAACCTCCCAGCCCCTCTGGATGAGGGAGTCCCTCTCTTCCTCCAGTGCCAGGTTCGCATCAATTCTGTCTATGGATGCTGCAGCCAGGGAAGTCACGGTCTTGTAGTTCTCCGCCATCACTTCCGTTTACAGGGAATTCCCCACAGACGTGAGGCTGGCCCATTCGTTCTCACTGAAGGGCATCTCCACATCATCCAAAATCTCCAAGTCCTTGGGTTTGGACACACCTGTCAACATATGATCTCTTTTATTCTTTAGGGAGAGGCAAAGGTCTCAGGAGAGTAGCGCTGGGTGGCTTCTGGAGCTTTCCACAAGAGACAACTGAGACTCCAGGAGGCATCCCTCAGAGTACATAAAATTAAACATTGCTTTTGAGAGACTTATGAAAGCACTCATGACATACACCTGAGCAACTGAGAAATCCTCACATTTCTTCCAGTGGAGTCTACATGCACTGCATTCGTGACTCCAGAGCATAAATGGAAATACTGGAAGTAAACAAGCAGTGAATAATGCGGAAATACTGTTCAGCACCAAACATCTTTACAAATGAAAACAAAAGAAAAATGAAAAGCTAGAAACAAGTTAAGGAATGGTATGAGGACGATCATAGGGTGAGGATGCTTTGAGAGGCTCTGGTCTCAGGGTATGTCTTGATGAGAGGTCTGTGCTTAGATATGGTAGACCAGGTACATGCAAAGAATGCAAACCATAGAGACTCTGGCCAGATCATTTTCCACTACCACAAAATGTTACGGAAAATATCAATGCTTCAGAATCTGTAATTCTGTGTTTCTCAAGAACATAGGTAAGCAGCAGTGGAAATTTATGGGATGTGTAGTGCTTTTGTAGTTGCTTCTTTTATCAGTCATAAACATAGACTGTATAGGATTGATTATATCAGAGGAATCAAAGTGCTTTAGGACTTATAGTTTTAGCTCAGTCTAGATGGAGTCTGGAATTGATAACAATTGTCTGGAAGACATTTAAGAGAACAGTGTTGCCCAGGGTCATGTTACCAACAACCTGTAATGATCAGGAAACAACTGCTCACAGAACCACTGAGAAGTTTTTATTCCAAATCTTAACCAGGTTTCAGACTTCTCTTCTCAACCGACTAAGGATATGGCAATTCTGGTGTCTGAGAAACAAATCTGTTGGTCTTTCATCTATATAAGGAAGGAAGATAAAATAACAAAATTGTGAGAACTGCTATGGGAGTCCAATGAGAACCTGCAAAAATGTATTCCAAATTTCACACCATAGAGGTCATTCTGTTTCTGTCTGAGATTTAACATAAATGTTTAAAATATGACATTCTGTTTGGAAACTTAAATTTCATGTTACATCTTCTAATGAATACAGCAGGATTTGTTAGACCCTAACAATGATTTCCTTTTATGCAGATAACTTACCATAAAGGAGGATATATAGCTAATTTAAATGTCATCAAAGACAAGATTTCAAACTGGCAGAAAGGCTGGGATTATGTGCTTATCTATATTCTTGTTATTACAGGTATGGTAGCTAGCACTCAGTGTTCCTACAGTGTTTCACTTATTCTATTTCAAACCTGCTTATTAAATACAATGATATCTCAGTTGTTAGATGGCTCCAAACCAAAATTTCCCACTATTTGAATAGAAAGTTAAAAATAATTCTTCTCTGTGTTCATAACTTTATTGATAGTCCATTGGCAGTCTGAGTTGAAAAATCCTGCGCTGGTGCAGAGTGAGTCAACTCTCCACACAAACTGGTGATACCTCACCCTAAGCACTGTTCTTGTCCAGAGAGCATATAATGTTGTACTTTTATTGCTTGAAATATTATAACCATGTGTTATGGTTTGTGGTTTTTGCAAGAGGAACAATATAATACAGGACAAATTTTATTAGAAATCACTCAAAGAATCATATACAAAAAGTACATTTATATGTCCGCACACTAAAGATAAAAGACTCCAACTGACAGCCTGGATCTTAATATTCTGCAGGAGTGCAGCTGAAAACCAAGAGCTAATAAAAATGCTTCCTACAAGTCCAACTGGGGGCCAAGAGCCCATGACAATGTTTCATGCTGGCTCATTTCATGGATCTATTCTGTAAAGGCCCAAAGGTCAGAGGTGGAAGCTAGAGGTGCTAGCAGGATTAAGATGTATCTGTGCTACCAGGCTGAGGGATCTGAACTGAAGCGAGGAAAAATGCTCTAGGTAAGCACCAGATCTCTCGCAAAGGCACAACTGCCATCCTCAGCCATAGTGAGGTCCTGTTTTCCTCTAGAAATGAGGAAAGCTGAGTTGCCATTAAGAAAGCCAACACAACAAGCTTCTCCACAAGTTTGAGTAGTGTAACATTTGTCTGCTTCAGAGCCAGGAAGGAATGTTCAAGATGAGGACCAGAGCGCCTCCAAAATGAAGTATAGCTATTTTCAGTGACTATAAAGATCCCAAGCTCCTCCCATGTGAAAAAAATCTAAGATCATCAGGAAAGCCAAAATGAAAATGTCACCAAACAGAACAGACCAGGAGAACCAATGTCTTCCGACGGCTTCAACAGTTTCTCCAATGATCCCTAACAGTATTCTGACACATTCTCTAGTTCTGCCTTTTGTACTGCTGGCAACAATCTTTAGGTGGGCCACCCACACCCAGCATAATGCTAGTTCAATTCAGCTGGTTGTAACAAGATGACCAACATTTAGAAATTAACTACACCATTACTTCGGAGAAAGTTAGTGATATCCAGAAATAAAGCTAAGAGCAAAAATGTGAAGTTACAATAGAGTTAAAAAAAAGAAACACAGTTAAATTTGTTAAAATCCAAGTAAAATACGTATATAAGTGCAACTTTTGGGCATCAGAGCAAAATGGATTTTCATTTTTCTTGTTAGAAAAGTGTATTCAGTTCGCAAAACTTTCAGTGTTCAAACACAAATATGAAATGAACTGAATTTGATAACTGAGGTATCAGTGTCATTATAATTGTAGTAATGTACAATTTTTATAACTATTTCTTGAATAATAGAAAATTAAGAATCTATGAATAATCAATAGTATGGGGATTTTTTGTCCTGGAAATCCTATTTATTTATTTCATAATTTTATTGATAAACATATAGCAATGAGACAGTTTCAAATGAAATCGCTAGGACAGTTTCAATAACTAGCACACTGCACACATTCTTCTTAGTGGTTAATTGCTGTACAAGATGTGGACTTGATATCCTATTTACAAACACCATTACAACAAATCATTTTATTCGTTAACAGAATGTAATTATATATCATTCCCATCCACTTTGCATACACAGATACAAAATGGACATTCAGCTGTATCCCCTTTTTTTCTAAGTTCCATTATTTGAATATTATAGGTGTGTAAACTCAGCAAAATATTCTAAAAGAGTCCAGGAGCCCATAATAGTATTGGGTCTTCCGCTTTACTGGCAATGTCAGAAACTGTTGACCTGACTCTCCCACAGCTCAACATAACAGCATGGCTTTGCTTGCCATATTTCATGTTCATACTTTTCTACTGGATGGTTAAGACCAAGGTAGGCCCCGGCCCGGTTCCCCGCGTCCCGCCCGCCTGCCCTCCCCGGCTGCGGTCCAGTTGGATCTTCTCTCCACCAGCCCTCAGCGTCCCGTGGGTCAGTCCGCGCAGCCGCCCACCTCGTGCCTCAGGTCCCGCCCGCCGGCTGCTCCTCCGAGGGTTAAATTTGAATATGAAGAATTGCTAACGCTGAAGAAACTTTAGGAAATGAGGAATTGCTGCCGACTTCCGGGAACCCCCAGACCCAGTCCTAGCCCAGGTCCGC
>NW_004525013.1:434559-439515 GCF_000260255.1 Octodon degus
TAAATAAATAAATAAAATAAAATTAAGTCCAATGTAGTATAATATATACAATGTGATTTGTTTATTGAGTATCCAGACCACTTTAATCATATAAATTGTGTGTTTCTTCTGTGTTTGACTCTGTTTCTATGGAAAAATAATTTTCACGTGCCCTGTGCAAACATATCTTCTTCACTGCCCCTGCACATGTATGTATGTGTTTACATACCTTTATAAAATCTGTGTGGCTAAATTTGACTTCAGAATTGAAATATACAGGACAATCAGATCCTACATTTCCCACGAAAGAATCAACAGAGATTGTATTCCTTGAAGAAAAATTGATCCTGAAATTGATGGAGAATGAATATAGTTTGCTTTTTATATCAAGGGCCTCATTAAACATTGTCTTTATTATTGAGTTGCATTTGTGTTTCTGTTAAATATAATCTGAGATTGTAGGTTTTGGAGATCTGTAAGGTAAAATGTAAATCCGGTGTGATATTTGAAGGATAAGGGGAGAAAAACAAAATGGGAATAGAGGTATATCACAAGAGACCACAGACAGAAGCAAGGGCTGATAGGGAAAGGACAGTTGTCAAAGAACATGGGATACAGGTTAAGGCAGAACAGGAATCAGGAGGAAAGAAAAGTGGGTGGAAACCAGGAGAGGAGCTGAAGAGGAAGAAAGAAGATGTTGGGGGAGTGCAAGAGGGAATATCAGAGAGAAAGAGGCACAAATGAGATCAAATCCAGAATCTAGGAATTGCAAGGAAAGCAGAAAGAAGAGGAAGAAAAGAAAAGTGGTATCATCAATGAATGTGGAAAGATATAGAGTAACAAGGAGATAGATGTGTTTGTTCATATTTGGGAGAGAGAGAGAGGGAGAGAGAGAGAGACAGAGACAGAAAGAGAGTTAGAGAGAACATTGATTGAAGGGCCAATAAAATAAGAAATAAGAGAGAAACATGGACATCTGCAACTTCAAAAGAGTTAGAGAAAAAATGAAATTAGGAAGAAATTTTGGAGAAAGAATATGGTAAAAAAAATGAGAAAAAATAAATCAAACAGTAAAATTAGACAAAGAGTAGTGAGAATCCAGTAGAAAAAACTCGTACAGAAGAAGGTAAATCAGTAGCTCAAAAAAAAAGTTCATGAGAAAAGAGCAAAGAGTGGAGAACAGTTCAAATAGAGAGATCACCAAGGGCAAAGAAGACAAGCTAGTAGATTTTCAAGAATAGAATGGTGAGAAAGCAGAATTGGGAAACAAATCCTGGGATAAAAAGTACACAGAAAGTAAAGAGGAGAATCAAATAAATCAAAGAGAAGAGCATAAGTGGATTAAAAATTAAGTGAGGGCATTACACTGGGGAAAATAATTAGGGAAGAGGAGAGAAAATTGAAGAATACTGAGAGCAGAAAAAAAAAGAACTGTCTCATTGCTATTTGCTTCCATCTTGCCATTCCTCCAAAATTAACCTCACTCTAAGGTCTTGGAATTAATGTTAGGACTGTGGCAATTACTAATCACACCGCCCAACCGATACATTCACTACCTGGGGACATAACCATGGCATCCATTGAGGGCATAGTATTCTTGCTGGGAGTCAGTCATAGTCTAAAACTGCATTTTTCACTTGAGTTTCATAGACTCAATTATTAGAAGTCCAAAAGAATGTTTTAAATCTCCTAAAATTAGTGTTAATTTATAACAACTATTCATTACTCTGAAAAAGTCTCTGATCATTTTCTGTCCCAGTGAATCCTTACTTTGGGAAAAAGGTCACTTTTCTCTATTTGAGGATGAAAGTAGGACTCAGGATAACGTATTCTGTTAGCAATAATGTCCTCCCTCAAGGGACAGGACTACAATTTTATTTCAGGACTGTTGGTTATGTAAATGGATTGAAGTATGAGAATTGATTGACTAGCCATGCTTCTGTTTTTAGAGTTTAAGGCAATTTCTTGTACATTTGCCTAGAAGTTTTCTCTGCTTTTACAAATCTCATAAAAGCTTAGTAGCCATATAATCAATTTCATTTCTGATGGCAGTGTGACTGATTAGCTAGTGCTACAGGTCTACATGTCTCAGAACATTCCAATCATTGTTTTGATGTTGCTTTACATTACAGTCAGTAGTTCCACCATTCCTTTGATAATAATAACTGCAACTTGGCACCTGTCACCTTAACATCTATTTACACCAATCACATTTTCCCTTTTAAATTACTATAACCTCATGGCAAAATATGAAATGTAGACACCAATGCTGGAGACTTTTAAGGATCCTGGTGCTCCTCTCACAAAACTTTTCTCTCAAATATAGTAAAGGGAACATCGTGTGAACCATCACAGCATTTAGGAAGGGTTTTGTTGTCATCCTTTCTAGCATTCACATCAGTTTGGCCTTCAAATACCCTCATCAACAGTAACAAACATAACAACAAATGTCCCCCACTTATTCACAGAGAAATATTTTTGGATACAGATATTGGACAGCAAAATACATATACTATTTAAAACTTTTCTCAGTTTCATGATATGTGACAATAAATATAAAATGTTTACCTAACAGAACGATATCAAGAACTGTGACCAGATTTGATTTTGTTTTTTATCCATTGCCTCATACACTTAAAATTGTCATATTTGTTACCTCAAACTGTGCTAGTAATATTTTTTGTAAATTGTTTAAAATCATTTATTTATTTATTTATTTATTTATTTATTTATTTGATATAGGGTATCAGTATGCAGCGTGGACTCATAGTGATTCACCTGTGTCAGCCTCCCCCAGGGCTGGGATTACGGGTGTACATCACCAGGCCTGGATTTGGTGGCCGGCTCGAGGATGGG
Source organism: Octodon degus (assembly GCF_000260255.1). Taxonomy (NCBI): domain Eukaryota; kingdom Metazoa; phylum Chordata; class Mammalia; order Rodentia; family Octodontidae; genus Octodon; species Octodon degus. Next base: position 437,395 of record NW_004525013.1, read on the forward strand.
CCAGCATGGCATGTGATACTAGGGATCAAACCCAGGTTTTGCCATTTCCCATTCCTGCTAGTAGTAGAAAATTGAATCCATTTTTTTTGTGACTTCTCATAGAACACAAAGAGCACTACAACTTCTAAGTGTATTCTGAAACTTCAGCAGATTATAGGCCTAGATGCTAAAGTAGATTTTCAGGATAAATTCTGTGTCAAAATTTTATTTTATGTATTTAGTAGAGGGTCTACAAGATCTCACTACACAGATCAGACTTGTAGTGATCCTTCAGTTTTATTCCTCCCAAGCACTGGGATTACAGGGTTGCGCCACCATGCCCAATCTCAATTGCAGTCTCAGTGCACCCATGGATTTGGTTGGCACTGCCTATTGTGCTGCAGATCAAACTCTGGTCCCCGAGCCTGCCTAAGCAGGTGTGTTAGTCCACTCAGCCATCTGGCTGGGCCTAAGGATAAGTTCTGAGAAGCATCATCATTGCTTCTTCAAAACTGCATCTAGAAAATCATTCTTGTTTCCCTAGACAATATTAGTTTTATCACTCATAGCTCTAGAGATCAACACTTTTACAATGTCTACAGCTCTCACTGACCCTGGGGGAAAATGGTGATGGTATTTAGAAAATAAATGTAAAAGAACAAGGCTTAGGTCTGGTGGAGCCCTCTCTCCTGAGAGAGAAGAGGAAATAGAAAACCACATAGTGGTGTTTATACTTTTGTCAAAGTCTGTATATAGAAAATAGGATATAGATACAGGTCTTTTCTCTTAATTCAATGAGAAGAAAGATTTGTATTAATAGTGTTTGGACAGGATATCATGTCTGTGTCTTGTAGTATGAATAAGCACCACGAAGACAACAATATACAATGTATTAATTATTGGAACTGTTCTACTAATTGTTTTCTTTCTTTTTTAATTTTTTAGAGAAAGGCCTACAGGGTGTTCAGAGTCTCACTACTAGATCGGAATCATACTGCTCTGCCTGTTTACAGCCTCCCAAGAGCTAGGATTACAGGTGCAAACCTCCAAGCGCAGTCTCAATTGCTGTGTCAGCATGCCACCAGGGTGGGGGTCAGCATGGCAGGCCCAGGGATCAAAACCCCAGCCCCTGGGCCTGTTGGCAGGTACTTTAATCCACTGAGCTATTTGGCTGGCCCTGTTTTTGAAACTATCTCATTGTTGTTTATTTCTCAATAAAATTAATAATAAAAAAAACCAACAAAGTTAGTATCACAAAAGACAGGGTCATCTACTGACTAATGACTGGTACTGGCTCAGGAAAGATGTTTTTCTCATGAGTGAAATATTTGCAGGTTCAGCTGCTTCTTACATGTTGCTCTTTTCTGATTTGTAGTATAAGTGATTATATTCAGTTGAAGTTGGAGAAGCTGTGTTTGGAGGACTTTGTAGAAGACTATCCTATTCCTAAACACTTTTCGTTTTGAGTGAACTTACACATTTAGATGATAACGAAAGATGTGTATACATTATTATTTTGCATCTATCATCGTCAGTAAAGTGTCCTCAGGAATCACCTTGGGACAAAAGACAGTGCCCTTCTAAGATGAACACACACTTCTCAGAAGATGATATTAAAGAAGCGAATAAATATATGAAAAAATGCTCCACATCACTAGCCATTTGTGAAATGCAAATTATAACCACATTGAGATATCATCTCACCCCAGAAAGAATGGCTATCATAAAGAAATCACCCAACAACAAATGTTGGAGAGGCTGTGGGGAAAAAGGAACCAACCCTTCACCACTGCTGGTATGAATATAGACTGGTGAAACAGTTATGGAAATCAGTGTGGAGACTTCTTAGAAAAGTTTTACTGGAAATCCCATTTAAACCAGCTATTCCTCTACTGGAAATGTTCCCAGAAGATCTGAAAACATCATATCATAGGGATATATGTGTGCCTATGTTTCTAGCAGCACAATTTGTGATAGCCAAATCTCGGAAACAACCAAGATGCCCATCACCTGACGAATGGTTGAAAAAGATGTGGTATTTTTACCCAATGGAGTATTATTCAGCTATTAAGAATGATAAACTGCAAGCCTTTATATTGAAGTGGATGCCACTTGAACATATACTCATAAGTGAAATAAACC
>NW_004525013.1:440028-454289 GCF_000260255.1 Octodon degus
TCTAATTTTTAAATGTTTTTTATCATATTCTGTAGGGACCTAAAGTTCAACATATCAATACTTGATGAAAAATACCTGTTCCATATTATGTCTAAGATGTTTGATATGCAGACAATTAGTGAGATTAAGCTTAACAGCCTAAGTTGTTTGATAATAACGATAAGCTTATCTTCTGGATGGTTAACCACCTAAGTTTGAAGACCGAAATTAGAGTAAAAGGAGGGCTGCAAGGAAAGCCAAAATTTTGGCCCTAGCCTTCTAAGGTCGATTAAGACTCAGGACATATGAGAATTTGTACTGTAACATCATGTAACTCGGTAGTGTCCCAAATTTTCTGATCAACGAGATTATGGGGCCAAAGAGGACACTGATCCATGGTGTAGAGTGTGCCTAAGGAGAGTCACATGGAGAGAAAACACTCTCTCAGGCTTTCACAGAGAGCACATTGGCCAAGCAATGCCTTGTGACTCATTCACTTGGCTGACACTGACAAAGGTTCTACAATCTGAGCTACAGCATCTCAGAATAAATCCTGAGGGGATTTCACTGACCTTATCAGACCCAAAAGCTACAACTCTTGTTGCAGAGGTCCTGCTTTACCTTGGTCTTAACCATCCAAAAGAAAAGTATAAAAATGAATTATAAGAAGTAAAGTCATGCTGTTATATTGAGCTGTGGGGGACTCAGGTCATCAATTTGTGACATTGCCAGTGAAGCGGAAGACCCAATCCTATTGTGGCCTCTGGACTCTTTTGGAATGTTTTGCTGAGTTTACACACCTATAATATTCAAGTAATGGAACTTAAAAAAAAGGTATGCAGATGAATGTCCATTTTGTATCTGTGTATTCAGAGAAGTTGGGATAGATATATAGTTACATTCTCTTAATGAATAGAATGATTTGTTCTAATGGTGTTTGTAAATACGATATCAAGTCCACATCTTGTACAGCAATTAACTACTAAGAAGAATGTATGCCGTGTGTTAATTATAGAAACTGTTCTACCGATGTGATTTGAAACTGTCTCATTGCTATTTGTTTATCAATAAAATTATGGCAAAAAAAAAATTCCCCAAGTCTTGGAAACAACCAAGATGCCCATCACTTCAGGAATGAATGAAAAGGATGTGTTATTTTTATACAATGGAGTATTACTCAGCTATAAAGAATAATAAACTCTAAGCATTTATATTGAAGTGGATGCCACTTGACAATATACTCATATGTAAAATAAACCAGATATACATGTGTAGGTATCGTATAAGAACTCAAAAGAAGAAATACAAATAAGAACTCAAAAGAAGAAATACAAATTGAAAGGCATAATACAGGAAAAAGGAAAGCAGGATCTCGAGGACTAACTAATCAAGAGAGGGAAAGAAGAGCTAGGAAACATAAGAGTGACAAGCTATACAGTTATATGTACAAGATGGACAAGGCAATGATCCTGAGAATCTCCAGAAGATTTTTGAATCTAGCAGTTAATTGGAAAGATTCTTAACCTGACTAACCATATATACGGATACCTGTGAACTAAGCAACTGCACTGAAGATGGCAATCTGTAATAGTAAGTTCATGCTTGGAGTGCCTATCAATCTAGTCTTCTGTATATGGGCTGCTTGTCATGACATGCCAGTTCCTGTTGTGCTGTCTTTCGGGTAGATGATTGTTCAAAAAGAAGGGGGTGGTGAATGAAGGCAGGAGACAGGAAAAGGGATGTTTTGGAACTGTCCTGCTTCAAGGTTGTATATGGTTAGATTTCTGGACTTATTTGTAAACATAAGAATTATATAATTATTTATGCCTATTTTAAAAATATATTCTGATTTTTAAATATTATTTCATCATATTCTTTAGGGACTTAAAGTTCTACATATCAATACCTGATGAAAAATACCTGTTCCATGTTATGTCTAAGATGTTTGATATTCAGATAGATAGTGAGGTTAAGCTTAACAGCCTAGGTTGTATGGTAATGACAATAAACTTCTCTTCTGGAGGGATAACAACCTAAGTTTGTAGACCATAATTAGAGAAAAAGGAGGGCGGCAAGGAAAGCCAACATTTTGGCCCTAGCCTTCTAAGGTCAATTAAGACTCAGGACATATGAGAACTTGTACTGTAACGTCATGTAACTCAGTAGTGTCCTAAATTTTCTGATGAAGGAGATTATGCGGCCAAACAGGAAAGTGATCGATGATGTAGAGTGTGCACTAGGAGAGTCACATGGAAGGAAAACATTCTCTCAGGCTTTCACAGAGAGCGCATTGGCCAAGCAATGGCCGTGACTCATCCACGTTGTTCAAACTGACAAAAGATGTACAATCTGAGGTACAGGATCTCAGGATAAATCCTGAAGAGATTTCACTGATCTTATCAGATCCGAAAGCTACAACTCTTGTTGCATAGGTCGTGCTTTACCTTAGTCTTAACCATCCAGCAGAAGAGTATAAAAATGAAATATAAGAATTAAAGCCATGGTGCTATATTTAGCTGTAGGGGACTCAGGTCAACAATTTCTGACATTGCTTCTGAAGTGGAAGACCCAGTACTATTATCTACTTCTGGACGCTTTCAGAATATTTTTCTGAGTTAACACACCTATATTATTCAAATAACGGAACTAAACAAAAAAGAAGATACAGATGAATGTCCATTTTGTATCTGTGTATTCAAAATGGTTAGAATAGATATATAGTTATATTCTCTTAATGAATACATCGATTTGTTCTAATAGTATTTGTAAATAGGATATCGTGTCCACATCTTGTACAGCAATTAACCACTAGGAAGAATATATTCAATGTGTTAATTATTGAAACTGTCCTATCAATTTGGTTTGAAACTGTCTCGTTGCTATTTGTTTCTCTATAAAATTATGGGAAATAAATAATAAGAAAAAATTGCAATATGATTAGTTTTTATGCTGTCAAAAAACATCTTGATTCTTTAGAAAATACCTTCATATCTCCGATATGGAAAGAATATTAAGTTACTCTGTGTTCTTGAAAGATTTATTATATTAGAACTGTCTCTGAAAATCACCAATATTATGTAACTGTAAAGTCTCACTGAAGCCCTTTAAAACAACAAGCAACAACAACAGCAACAACAACAAACATGTTGTCAATAGCTAAATGTTGGAAACAAATTAGATGCCTCTCAACAGAGGAATACATAGCAGCGATATGTTTCTATTTTTTTTGAAATATAACAGACTACTGCTCAGCTATACAGAAGGATAAAACAGAAACTTTTATAGATAAATGAATGCAAATCAAGACCATATTGAAAGGTAAAATAAATCAGATCTATATGTTTAAACTACAATTTATGTCACTAGTGTGAGAAATTTGAACAAAAGTAGGGTCAAAAATGTACAATAAATATTGTGAACTGGGGAAAAAACTGCAAAAGAAAAGACAAACAGCAATGAGAGAAAGGGGAAAGAGGAAATTAAAAAAGAAAAAATACATATGTATATATAAGATAGTTAAGGTAGTTTTACAGCTGACTTATCTCAGTTCCTTGAAAAATGATTTGTGCTAATATTCTTTAGGTATCATGCCTATATCTTCTCTGATTAACTAATATGAAGACAACAGTGTGCAATGTACCATCTATTGTAACTATCCCATTATACTATTTTGAACCTTGAAAAAGAAAAGGTTAAGGTCAAAGGATGGAGGAATTAAAGTACTATATGAGTTCACCAGCAGAAGGTACAGTCTGCTTGTATTTACCTTGTTTTGAATTGAACTAGGGGATGATCTATTTTAAATGTGTACACCAGTTCGCCTCTAATTTTTTTAATCTGACACAGTGAGCATTTAATGTGAAATGAAAAACTTTAAAAAGAAAAGAGAAAACAATTTATTCTGTATATGTCTATTTTAGATTTTTATTACTTCTTCTAAATCAATTTTGTTGATGTGTATCTTTATGAAATTCATTTCATCTAAATATTAACTTTGTAAGAATAAAATTGTTCATGTTTCTCTATACTAATTAAGTTTAATAAAGAATTTGTATTTCATTCTAAAACAAACAAACAAACAAAAACCCAAAAAACTAAACAAAACACAGTGCCCTTTAGAAGTCTTCTCAGTGTCAGCCTTCTACCTAGGTCATGATCATTGCTTGACCAAGTTGCTTTCTGTAAAAGCTTAAGATTTTTTTTAAACTCTTGGTGACTCTCCTTAGGTGGACTATACATCATTGAATCACTTTGTTCTCTGTCCCATAATCTCCTTGATCATCAAATCAGAAACTCAACCAGAGATAGAGATAGATAGATAGATAGATAGATAGATAGATAGATGATATATAGATTGATAGATAGATGATAGATAGATAGATAGATAGATGATAGAGAAAAGAAGGAAAGAGACTGAAACAAAATATGTGATGTCACAGTAGATGTGCATTTGTGTCCTAGGTCTTCACTGAACTTAGAGGGCTAGGACCAAAATATTGGCTGTCCTCTTATTCTATCTATTTCTCTAACTTTTGGTCTCCAAATCTCACTTGTAAAACATTCAGAAGAGAAGATTAATGGCTTTGCAAAGTAATTTAAGCTAAAAGCTTAAAATAACTTTTTCTGAATAACAAACACCATAGGACATAAGTTGGAACATTTATTTTCTGAAAATCATGATTATTCTAGTATTTATATCCATATAGAATGCTAACTGGAAAGAGCTATATATTTTTGCACATAAATTTAGAAATCAAAACTATACATAACATTGCATCATGCCAAAAATGATGACATTCTGTAAAGTACTCAAATTTTTATTTTGACATAGCAAAAATCTTTAACCAATCTTCTCTAATACATAAGATGATTTTGCCTAATTTTCCCCCATATTTTATTGAGGAACAAATAACCATGAGACAGTTTCAAACCAAACTGGTAGGACAATTTCAATAATTAACACATTGCATACATTCTTCGAAGTGATTAATTGCTGTACAGATGCAAACATGATATCTTATTTACAAACTCTATTAGAACAAATCCCCCTATTCATTAAGAGAATGTAACTATATATCTATAATAACCATTTTGAATACACAGATACAAAATGATTTTGCCTAATTTGTTATGCTTTAAAATGTTGTACAGAGCTTCCAGCTACCTTGTGCTAGCAGGACCTGCCACTCCCAGCCCAGGCGAAGCATGGGGGAGACACTTTTCCACCCTCTTGGGACCCCCCACCACTCCACAGCATCTCACCCACCCCACCCACCCAGTGAGAATTTCTGCCTTGTTCTGGGGACCTCCAGTTCCAGCCCTAGCCCAGGCCCCGTGAGTGTGTGGGAGAGCTTCCCCTCCCGCTTACTCCACCTTGTGCCTCCAGACTCAGTTCAGGCCTGGCATACAGGCCTGAGGTGAAACCCTGCAGCTGCAATCCCTGAAAAGAGCACAGGGGACAGAACCACCCAGCTAGTCCAGCAGTAGAACATCTTGCCAGATGGGCTAAACAGGATCATTCTCAAGGGTGGGAGCAGGAAGGAGCTGAGCACAGCAGCCAGACCAAAATCAGGCACAGCTGGATAAATCCAAAATTTGTAGATCTGCACCTGAATTTCAGTAGGTTCTAAGGTTATAACTGCAACAAAGATCTACAACAAAGGTCAGAAGACAGTGCTACAAAAAATGAGAACAAGAAGGAGCAAAATGCAATCTCAGATCCCAAGCCACCCATAACAAGTGCAGAGGACATTAACACAGAACAAATTTGGAACCACACAGCTGAAATCAATGAAGCAACAGCTTCTAAAATAAAGAAATAACTGCAGAAAGATATAGAAGAACTCAGATTGGAAATGAAAAAAGAAATCCCTGAATTAATAGCATCTGCAGTAAAGAATCAAATGCAGAAACATATGGAGGAAAACGAATACCCACCAAGAACAAGTGCAGAGCACCCTAGCTCAGTTAAATGTATGAAGTAATAACATCAATAGTAAATAAGCAACAGCAGAAAGTTATACAGGAACTCAGAGCGGAATTCTTTTATACTAGCTCAGCACAAATGTTTGAGTTAATAGCGTCGACAGTAAATAAGCAACAGCAGAGAGTTATACAGGAACTCAGAGCGGAATTCTTTTCTGAAATAAAAAAAGAATTCTCTGAATTCATGGCATCTGAAGTAAAGAATCAACTACAGAAACATAGGGAGGAAAACCAATCTGGAGAAAACACTGAAATAAAAGAATTAATAACAGGTTCTAAAGAAGACATTGTTAAAAAAAAAGAAGAGATGAGAAAAATGATGGATTCTTTGAAAGCCAATATAGGAAAGAAATAGTTCTCATGAAGCAGAGTCAAAGAGACATAGAGAAACTTAAAATCTCAATCACAAACTTGCAAAACTGTTTGAGTGAAAGTGAAGACAGTTTCAGATCTTGAAGATGCTGGTGCAGCTAGTGAAAAGGAAAGAAAGGATCTCTTAAAAACAACTAGGATGCAGGAAAAAATAATCCATCACCTGTAAGACGATGCAAAGATGAACAAAGTGAGACTAATAGATATCAATGAGAAAGAAAGAGTCAATACAAATGACATTAAAAAATATGGTCTCGGTGTGTTTTTCATTGGGTTGAGGTTACTTGACATTCTGTATGCTTCAGTTACCTCAATGTCAGATTGTATCCTCATATTTGGGAATTTTCTGCTATTACTTCTTTAACCTATAAAGACATTCATAGGCTGAAATCAAAGGATGGAACACAATACTACATGACCTAGCACCTCAGAGAAAAGCAGGTGTAGCAATCCTATTGTCAGGCATTCTCAACTTCAAACCAAGAATGACCAAGTCAAATAAAGAAGGCCATTGTATACTGGTTAGGGGAAAAATTCAAGAGAAATTGGTAACACTCATATATATGTATGCACCAAACACGGGAGCACGCAACTATATAAAGCAAATCTTAATGGACATGAAAAATCTAATATCCAATAATACAAACTTAACAGGATAAGTTAACACCCCCTTATCTCCAAAAGATAGGTCAACCAGACAAAAACTTAGCAAAGAAATAACAGAACTTAACCAGAGCTTCAAACAAATGTGAGAAAAAAAACAAATGGAATTGATGGACATGTAGAGAGGGTTCCACTCAAACACAACTGAATGAACATTTTTTTCAGCTGCATATGGGTCATTTTCTAATATCAACCACATAATGGTGTATAGCACATGCTTAAATATATGCAATAAAACAGAAATTATCCCAAGCATATTATCTGACAACAGTGCAATGAAACTAGAAATAAATGACTAAAAAAGCAGAAAAAATTCCTAAACATATGGAAATAAAACGACACCCTACTCAGCAACCAATGGGTCACAGATGAAATTAAACAAGAAATTCAACAATATCTACAATTCAATGAAAATTCAAGCACAACTTATCGGAATTTATGGGATACGATGAAAGCAGTTCTCAGAGGGAAATTCATAGCTGTGAACTCACACATTAGGAAAACAGAACGGGAACAAATGAAAACCCTAATGCTGCACCTTCAACAACTAGAAAAGGAAGAGCAAACCAAACCCAGAGCCCAAAGACGCGAGGAAATCATAAAGACTAGAGCAGAAATTAATGCAATTGAGATGAGGAAAACAGTTCAAAGAATTAATGTAACAGAAAGCTGATTCTTTGCAAGATTAAATAAAATCAATAAGCCCCTAGCTAACCTCATCAAAAAGAGCAAAGAAAAAAATTCAAATACAAGCAGTAAGGTGGGAAAAGCGTGTAACTACCACAGACAGGTGGAAATTCAGAAGATTATCAATAGCTACTTTGAGAATCTTTACTCTCAGAATAGAAGACACAGAAGAAATAGACAGATTCCTAGAAAGGTACAAATTACCAAAGTTGAAATGATAGGATATGGCCACTCTCAATGGATCAATAACAGCCAATGAAATATAAGATGTAATAAAAAAAAAACCTACCATCAAGGAAATGTCCAGGTCCGGATGGATTCACAGCTGAATTCTGCAAGAAATTTACAGAAGATCTAGTCCCTATGCTCCTCAAATTTTTCAATTAAATTGAAAAGGAAGCAATCCTCCCAAAATCATTCCTGGAGGTAAGTATTATATTGATATGAAAACCAGGGAAAGACTCAAAGAAGAAAGAGAACTACAGGCCAAAGTCCCTCAAGAACATAGATGGAAAAGTCCTCAATAAAATCCTAGCAAATACAATACACCAAATCATCAAGAAAATCACACACCATGACCAGGCAGGATTCATTCCAGGGATGCAAGGATGGTTCAATATTCGAAAATCTATAAATGTAATACACTATATCAATAGAGCGAAAACTAAAAACCACATGATCATCTCCATTGATGCAGAAAAGGTTTGACAAAGTCCAACACTCATTCATGTTCAAAGTCCTACAGAAAATTGGAATACATGGCCTCTACTTCAATCTGGTAAAAGCCATTTATGAAAACCGAATGGCTAACAGAATTCTAAAGGAGTTGAAACTGAAATCGTCTACTATTAGATCTGATACAAGACAAAGATGTCCTCTATCACCCTTCATATTCAATATAGTTCTGGAATTAGTAGCTAGAACGATTAGACAAGAGAAAGAAATAAAATAATAAGAATAGGTAAAGAGGAAGTTAAATTATCATTATTTGAAGATGACATGATAAGTTACTTGGAATACACAAAAAACTCCACCAAGAAGCTATTAGAACTAATATAGAAATTGAATAGCATAGCAGGATACAAAGTCAATACCCAAAATTCAATAACATTCCTCTACAAAGATGACAAACACACTGAGAGGGAAATTATAGAAACAGTACTTTTTAGAGTAGCACCAAGGAAAATGGGATACTTTGGAATTAATCTAACTAAAGAAGTCAGAGACCTTTTCAAGGAAAATTACAGTACTCTTAAAAAAAAAACATAGAGGATTTCAGAAAATGGAAAGATATTCCATGCTCCTGGATAGGAAGAACCAACATTGTAAAGATGGCCATACTCCCAAAATTGTTGTATTGATTTAATGCAATCGCTATCAAACTACCACCAACATACCTCACAGAGTGTGAGAAATCATTGCTAAAATTTATTGGGAACCAGAAAAGACCTAGAATAGTAAGCGCAATCCTGGGCAATAAAGACAAGGCAGGAGGCATTACAATTCCTGACTTGAAATTATACTACAAGGCTACTGTGATAAAATCAGCATGGTACTGGCAACAAAATGGATCTGAGGATCAGTGGAATAGATTAGAAGATGCTTAAGCCCCTACGAACACACTCAGCCACCTTATCTTTGACAAAGGAACCAAACATACTCTCTGGAAGAAAGAAAGCCTCTTTAACAAATGGTGCTGGAAAAACTGGTTCTCTATCTGCCAAAAAGTAAAACTTGAACCTGTTCTATCACCATGCAATAAGCTAAGGTCAAAATGAATGAAAGATCTAAACATTAAAGAGAAACACTAAATCTTCTGGAAGAGAAAGTGGGAGGAACTCCTGAAGACATCGGAGTAGGCAAAGACTTCTTGAACAGAAATCAAATTGCACGGGAAATAGTTGAAAGAATTAACTACTGGGACCTGATCTCATTGAGATATTTTGCATGCCAAAAGAAATAACCAACTAAGTGAAAACCTAATGCACAAATTTGGAAATAATCATGACAAATAAGTACTCAGACAAAGGTCTGCTCTCTAGAATTTATAAAGAACTAATAAACACTAGTGCCCCAAAATTTAGAGACTCAGTCCACAAATGGGCATCCAAGGTGAACACACACATCTCAGAGGAAGAAATTAAAGAAGCGAATAAATATATGAAAAAATGCTCCACATCACTACCTACCCATGAAATGCAAATTAAAACAACATTGACATATCATCTCACTCCAGAAAGAATGGCTATCATAAAGAAATCACCCAACAACAAATGTTGGAGAGGCTGTGGGGAAAAAGGACCCTTCTCTACTGCTGGTGTGAATTTAGACTGTTGCAACCATTATTGAAAGCAGTGTGCAGAATCCTTAGAAAACTTGGACTGGAAATTCCATTTAATCCAGCTATTCCTCTAAGTGGGAATCTTCCTGGAGAATCTGAAAACATCATATCATAGTCATATATGTATGCCTGTGTTTATAGCAGAAAAATTTGTGATAGTCAAATCTTGGAAATGATCAAGATGCCCATCACCTGAGGTATGGATGAAAAATTTGTACCTTTATGTAATTGAGTATTACTCAGCTATGAAGAATGATAAACTCGAAACCTTTACATTGAAGTGGATGCCACTTGAAGATATACTCATAAGTGAAATAAACTAGACACACATTTGTAAATACCATATAGTTTCCCTAGTATAAGGACTCAAAAGAAGAAATACAAATAGAAAGGTATAATTCAACAAAAATAAAGCAAGTATTTGAGGACTAGACAATGAAAAGAGAGCAAGGAAAAGAACTAGGAAACATTACAGGGGCAAACCATATATTTAGATGAAGAAGTGTAAGGCAATGGTCCTGAGAATCTTCAGAAGATTTTTGAATCTTGCAGTTAATTGGAATTATTCTCATCCTGACTAACTCTATGTGCAGACACCTGTGAACTAATCAACTGCACTGAAGAATGCAATTTGTAATAGTAGATTTATGCTTGGAATGCCTGTCATTCTGATCTGAATATGGGCTACTTATCATGATATACCAGTTGCTGCTATGATGTCTCTCAGGTAGATGATTGTTGAAAAGGAAGGTGGTGGTGAATGAAGGCAGGAGACAAGAAAAGGAATGTTGCGGGACTGTCCTGCTTCAAGGTTGTATATGGTTAGAATTCTGGACTTATTTGTAAACATAAGAATTATATAATTCTTTTTTTTTCTTTTTCAGTGGAACCAGGGAATGAACTTAGACCCTTGCACTTGCTAGGGAAGTGCTTATTCCACTGAGCCATCTCCCTGGCCCCTTATATAATTGTTTATGCCTATTTTTAAAATACATTTTAATTTTTTAAATGTTTTTTAAATCATAGATTGGAAGTGCTTAGCATTCAACATATCAATACTTGAAAAACACCTGTTCCATGTAATGCCTAAGGTGTATGATATTCAGACAGATAGCGAGGTTAAGCTTAACAGTGTAGGTCTATTGTAATAACAATAAGCTTCTCTTCTGTAGTGTTAATAACCTAAGTTTGCAGACCAAAATTAGAGAAAAAGGAGGACTGCAAGGAAACCCAACATTTTGGCCCTAGCCTTCTAAGGTCAATTAAGAGTCAGGACATATGAAAACTTGTAGTAGAGCATCATGTAACTCAGTAGAGTCCCAAATTTTCTGATCAAGGACATTATGAGGCCAAAAAGGAAAGTTATCGATGATGTAGCGTTTGCCCATGGAGAGTCACATGGAGAGAAAACATTCTCTCATGTTTTCACGGGAAGGACATTGGCCAAGCAATGGCCATGACTCATCCTCATGGCTGACACTGACAATGGATCTACAATCTGAGGCACAGGATCTCAGAATAAATCCTGAGGGGATTTGAGTGACCTTATCATATCCAAAAGCTTGGATAGGTCTTGCGTTATCTTGAGTCTTAACTATCCAGCAGAAATGTATAAAAACGAAGTATATGTAGTAAATCCACATTGTTATGTTGAGCTGTAGGCGATTCAGATCAACAGTTTCTGACACTGGCAGTCAAGCGGAAGACCCAATACTATTATGGATTACGGGACTCGTTTAGAATATTTTGCTGAGCTTACACACCTACAATATTCAAATGACACAAAAGGGGATATATAAATGAATGTCCATTTTGTATCTGTGTTTTCTAAATGGTTAGGTTAGATATATAGTTACATTCTCTTAATGAGTAGAAGAGGGATTTGTTCTAATAGTGTTTGCAAATCGGATATCATTTCTGCATCTTGTACAGCAAATAACCACTAGGAAGACAGTATGCAATGTGTTAATTATTGAAACTGTCCTACCAATTTGATTTGAAACTGTCTGATTGCTATTTGTCTCTCAATAATATTTAGAAAAATAAAAAATAAAATAAATAAGAAAAGGAATTGGAAAAAAAGGATGTACATCACAAGATTTATGTTAAAGTCAGAGTTGTAAATCTGAAAAAGCAGTCATCACTATAAGCCATCCTTGTTTTACGGGTTTTTACCCCTGCAATCATGAATGCATTCAGCATATCTTGCATTAGACAATATTGAATTTTAGCACCAATGTGAAAACCTCTGTTTCATAATTTAGTTTTGTGCCAAGAGCATCTTTTGTAAGAAAATCTTAACTGAATTTTTCCTGGAAAACCTTATCTTTTGACGATGACCAAATTATTGGTAGTGTCTCATAAGAGACTTGAGATCCTTATATATCAAGGGTTGACTGCTCCTGTATTCACCAGTTGGAGTCCTGTCCAATAATCTGTCCTACCCTATAGGATATATATTTTATTATTTTAAACGTTTAATGACCTGTGAGTATACCAATTCTCATATCACTGGACGAGCTGGTAACCCAGATGAAGCATACTTTTTAGTGTTTATTTTATGTCATATTAAGAACAAATGAGGGCCAGGGAGATGGCTCAGTGGAATAAGCACTTCCTTGGCAAGCGCAAGGGCCTGAGTTCAATCCCTGGTTCCGGAAAAAAAAAAGAACAAATGATTAAAAAAATACAAGAAGAAAAATAAATCATGGAAAAAATTGTTGAGCTGAAATTGCAAAGAAGAACCTGTTCATATGTAAGACAAGCAGTGCACAGATTAATACTTTCAGTAAACAAACAAATATCTTACAAAAACATGGCAGAGTCAAATATAATTTTGGCCAAATTAAATTATAGTAACTCAGTTACAATTTTATTAACATACAATTATAAATAGGTTAGTCAGGTTTCTTGTCCATTAGCAGAAATCTCTTTATGAAGGATTTAGAAGGAACATAATTTTCCATCTAAAATGAGTATGCTTTTTATGTTTTGTTTTTAAGATTACTGTTAACTTTTAGCTCAATTATCTCTGAGTACTCTGTCATCTTAGACATTTGGTTTCCCTTTTATTTATCATCTACTGGCCATATTGGGTCAATTATTCCAATAGGCCAAAGGTTGGATCTATTCTCATCCTTTTCCACATCTTCTCCAGATCTCAATTCATGATGATGTTAGACAATGTATTCTAGCAAAACATTAGCATAACCTCAACCACAAATTACTGGCATCCTGGGTCTCTTTCACTGTCCAGAAAGGAGCTATTTCCAAAGGACACTTCCAACATTTTTATTTATTTATTTATTTATTATTTATTTATTTATTTATTTAACTTTATTGAATTGTCTTTCTGTTGCTGTACTTCTATCTTCTGTAGAATGTAAAATGTTAATACTATATATTACAATTGAACTGGGAGGGATGCATTTCCCTTTTTATTTTTGTATTTGAATTTTTACAAATATAGTGAAAACTGGTATGCAATATTTGGGAGATGAAGCCATCACTTAAACTCGCTCACTCTAAGAAGACGTATTGTGAAAACAGAAGCAGATTGAATTACATTGTCTGAAGGATGTTGACAATCAACAGCACCTGAGAAGTTAGACAAGGCAGATTGTGAAGAGGGTGAAAATATTAATAACCACTTTTAAACTGAAGAATATAGAACAATGATATTGCACTTCACAACAAAAGCCATTGAAAAGTTCCCCAAGACTGACAGAATACCCCAGTGGATGTATGCTGAGTTGGGCTAAAGCAATTAATACTATCAAATAAAGTCTGAAAATCAGCTTGGGTTAACCAAAGTTATCAATGAAATATACATTTTCTCAGACTAGGGGTAAATTTTTCATTTATGAGAATTGTATCCTTTTAAGTAATCTTTTAAAAATACCTCCATTAATGTAAATTTTAGGAAATATGATTTTATAACTGCAGACAGATAGTGAGGTTAAGCTTATTAGCCTAAGTTGTTTGATAATAACAATAAGCTTGTCTTCTGGATGGTTAACAACCTAAGTTTACAGACGAAAATTAGAGAAAAAGGAGGGCCACAAGGAAACCCAACATTTGGGCCCTAATCTTCTAAGGTCAATTAAGACTCAGGACATATGAGAAATTGTACTTTAACGTCATGTAACTCGGTAGTGTCCCAAATTTTCTGATCAAGGAGATTATGGGGCCAAAGAGGAAAGTGATCGATGATGTAGAGTGGGCCTAAGGAGAG
>NW_004525013.1:467530-470458 GCF_000260255.1 Octodon degus
ACTGGGGATTGAACTCAGGCCCTTGCGCTTGCCAGGGAAGCGCTTATTCCACTGAGCCATCTCCCCGGCCCTTCTATTTATAATTTTTAAAATTTTGTCAAGAGGGGCTGGGGAGACGGCTTAGTGGAATATGCACTTTCCTGGCAAGTGCAAGGGCCTGAGTTCAATACCAGGTTCTGCAAAAAAAAAAAATTGTCAAGAGAAGAATGACTCATTGAACAAAATGAGCATCTGGGGTGTTTTGAGAAGTGTTTTAACTAAAGCAAAGCATAACCTTTTTTTCTGTATTTGGGTTCCTACCTCTGGTTGCCGCTTCTGCTCAACCACTTGAGTCCTGGGTGAGCTGCTGGAATCAGCTTTTTGACTTGTCTCACTGTTGGGCATGGGTTTCATTGCCTGCACTCCAAAGATATGGAGAATGGCTGTGACCAACTTTGCACCCAGGATATAAAAAATTATTTTCTTGGTTCTTCTAGCCTATGATCTGGGCGACTGTCACTTTGACAGCTGTTAGTGGAGCATGTATTGCTAGTACAAAGGGTGTGGCTTGCTGGTGGGTTGGCCAAGGTGAAGGGACACCCATGAAGGTTGTCTGAGATCTAGATCACTGGGAGAAAGGGGCATAGGCATCTGAAAAGCTAGTGTGTTACCCAGTTTACTACAGGCATTGGGAAAATTGGCTGATGGTTCCATTCTGGCCCCTGGATATCCCATTGCTACTGGGATTATGATCAATCACAGAGGCAGTTTGTAAAGCATAAACTTTTAATGCCAAACACACACACACACACACACACACACACACACACACACACACAGGAACTGGCACTGGGCAGATGCAGGGTATTCCTCTGTCAAGTGTAGCCTCATTGGCTCTTGGTTCTCAGGCCTGTGGTTAGCAATGCATGCTAGAAGCTGTGGTTGGCAGTGCACAAGGGCTCACTCATGGCTGTTAAATCCCAGATGAGTCTTCTTAGGACTAGAGCACTTGGCCCTCCCAGTGCCAGTCTACACCACTCCTCCTTGTAGTTTCATGTCACTCTGAGACAATTCAATACATTTTAAAATAATTCTTTTTAATGACTGAGCAAAGCAAATGATATGCTTGATGTCCTATCATTGTTACCTTTGTTCTATCCCATATTTCAGGCTTGGGAATTGATTTTAAAGTAGTACTCTGAGCTAAATCCTTTGTGATTGCAATACTCCTTACAAGCAGAATTCAGAAAGAAAAAGTAAATACAGGAATCAAGCATTCAAAATGCACTTCTTGATCTATATCTATATATTTCTACATTTATGTCTATAACTACAGCTATCTATATCTATCTGTCATCTATCTATAACTATATCATCTATCTATCTGTCTGTCTGTCTGTCTATGTAATCTATCTATCTGTTTGTCTGTGTCCTGAAACTCTGTTTGTCCTATGCCTACACATCTTTTTTTCTCAAGTCAGTGGACTTCCATGCCCCAATTTTCGCATTGATAGTTGCCAATACCAATGTACATTTGAGTTGAGTATTGATCTACTAATGTAGTTCTCCTTCATGTTGTGCAGAAATTGAGAAGAATGTTGAAACCTAATTGTTTTTCTCACTAGGTCGATCCCTTTTTATTTGCCAATAGCTGCATCATGTGAAGCTCTCAGTGGTCCCAGGGGAAAAAAATGAATGGATTTAGAAAATAAATACCAGTTAAAAAAGCTGAGGTGGGGTGGCACCCTCTCTTCTGATGAGAGAAGAGGAACTGGACGACCATGGTAGTGCTGTTTATTTATTCTTTTCACAAAGTTAGTCTCACAGTATACAAGGTTGTCTAGTGATTAAAGACTAGAATTGTTTCAGGCAAGACTTTCAGCACCAAAGTATTTCCATCTTCACCCACTCTGTATGAACACAAAATGTTGTTTGTGGACAAAATGAGATATTGGAGCTGAATATTCCAGATCTTATTAGATTCCTCCACAATATATTCCATATTTGCCAGCTCCTGTAACTTTCTGATCAGCACCCCCACTTTAACTATAGACTACTTGAAGTTGAAGGGTTAGCTTGTACTATCCTACAACAATGGTATGATGAGGGCAGGTGGTTCATTTTAAACAATTCAGCCTTCAGATTACAGGAAAGAGGGTTCTCATTCAAAATATAGATAGAAGGCTTTAGGTCATTTATCAATATTTTGTAGCACCATGAGATAATTTCATGAGAATCGAAAGTAGGAAAAACAGACTTCAACCCAAATCAGCAAGTCAGGAATGTCAGTGCCATTCTTTCTTTGTATCACTTTAAATACCTTTTTGTTTCCCAGGGCAACCATAATGTGCTCTTATCACAGTGGACCTTGACCCAGTCATGGGAATTTATGACGATAAAGTATGTAACACACTCTCTGAAATTAGTTTTGCTGACATTTTTTTATCTTTTTATGTTGACAATATCTGGATAGGTGTGGGAGTGGGACAGTCCAGGCAATGTCATGGAGAGTCGACTCTGCCCAAATGACTACTGTCTCTAGTAAGATGTCTGCCAAGGTGTCTCTTATCTCTGATATGTTAAAGGCCTAACTGGAGCTACTTTGGCCAGGATAAAATTAACACATTGGATGCTGTTATTCATTATATACTATCCACACACATATTTTTCTGTCTAAGAAATATAGAGAGCTGGGGAGATGGTTCAGTAGAATAAGTGCTGCATGGCAAGCACAAGGGCCTGAGTTCAGTCCTCGGTTCTGAAAAAAAGAATTGCTGATTTTGCACTGGGGAGATGGCTCAGTAGAATAAGTGCTTGCCTGGCAAGTGCAAGGGTCTGAGTTCAATCCCTGGTTCTGAAAGAAGAAGAAGAAGAAGAAGAAGAAGAAGAAGAAGAAGAAGAAGAAGAAGAAGAAGAAGAAGAAGAAGAAGAAGAAGAAGAAGAAGGAGG
>NW_004525013.1:470558-489065 GCF_000260255.1 Octodon degus
AAGAAAGAAAGAAAGAAAGAAAGAAAGAAAGAAAGAAAGAAAGAAAGAAAGAAAGAAAGAAAGAAAGAAAGAAAGAAATACAAAGTCATAAGATGGAAGTCTGGCTTCTGGCACCATCATAGGTGTTATATAACCTTTTTCTCTCCTCTGTATCATGATCTAATTTGTTTAGGGTCTCAATAATAACTCTCAAGTTGTTAATATAAGAACAACACTCTTTTCCAACTTTTGACTAATACCAGGTCCTCTGGCTCAAAGGTGTTTAGTGGTCTATGAAGGGGGAGGTTCACGTTTTCATACAGTTCACTGTAGTAATTTTAAAGTCGTTTTCAGCTCCTGTATCTTCAGTTGCAGGCACAGAGTCCCAAGTTCTGTAGTTAATCCAGCACAGGTACTAAGTGCAGAGGCCTTCTGAAAAGAATTTTAATAGGAGTGAGCCCATCTCAGTATGGGATGTTCAGATAATATGTATGGAAAATTTCAATTATTTTGAGTTTACTTAAGAGCCTTTTATGAGGCAATATGTAGTCTATAGTCCATTTTGTAGAACATCCTGGGAGCTGATATTGATTCGAACACTCTAAATATCAACTAAATCCATTGACTCAAAAGCTTGGAAAACTTACAATATTTCATTGTTGATTTTTTTTGTCTAGATGATTTACTTGTGATAGTGACCCCAGAATATAACTGTATTTGTACTTATTTGAATTTTCTTTTCTTTTTTACTTTCTGCAAAGCTTTATTCCAGAGGGGCTCAGTCCTTCTTGGCAGTTGCCTGAACTTGAGGGCATGCTTGTCCTTGGAGACGTTGAGCAGCTCTATGGCATGCAGCTCACAGGGGGCGAAGCTGCACACCTCTCGGATCATGTCCCGCACGAACGTGGTGTGTTTGGTGAGACGTCCCCGGTGGCGGCTGTGCCTCGGTTTCCTCACGTTCTTATCACTTTGTGGCCCTTGTTGAGGCCCACGGCCATGGGATAGTGGAGGGCTATGGCTACTCTTCTTTGATGGTTGCTGAGGCGGAATGACCCGAGACGAGTGGAACCGTGGGAAATCTCAAGCATTATTTGTCTTAAAGAGTTAAGTGCACTTGTGTTTGTTGTCTATGTAGATATGGTTTTTATCTTACTCTAGGATGGTTCATTTATTTGGATGTAGTGATTTCTTTGTCCCTCTTAATTAGTGTTGAATTAAAATTCACTTTGTCTGCATACAGAGTAGCTAGCTCTGATTATTTCTGGGCTTCTATAACATATGTTTTTCATCCTTTGACTTTCCCTGTATGAATCTATTTTTGGATTAAGTTTTGCCTTGTATCGGGAAAGTTTTTGGATCTTCCTTTTAATTATTTTTATTTTATGGAAAAAAGTAAAACAAATTTTCATAACAAAATAATAGAAGAGTAACAATACTTAACACATTGCACGTTGTTATCTTTAAAGTAGTTGCTCAGAATATAAGACATGAACATAAAAATCCTCTAATGGATATTAAACACAATCCTTTCTTTTCTATGACCTAAGAAACACCACTGGTATAAATAATTTTCATTTTTTTCTTTTCCTATCTTTCTTCCATCCTATTTTATTTTTACTTTTTAACTATTTTTTTCTTGTTTTATAATATCTATTGTACCTTTTACATTCTAATTTCTCTTTCAGCCTCTCAGATCAGAAAGAATGTTTACACACATGAATATGATTTATTTGATTTATGAATACGGTCTCAATTTTTATTCATTTACCTATTAAAATCTCAAGTCTATCCTAATTTATGGCTTCGTAGTGATCCACTGTATTGCAATAGCACATCATTTTTATTCATTCCTTGGTTAATGGACATTTGGGCTGTTTCCAAGTCTTAGCTATTACATGTTCTGCTGTCATATTACTGTGGTATTATGTTTTTAATTCTTCTGAGAAGATTCTCAAAGGGGAATGGCTGCGTGGAATGGGACCTTCAACCCTTACTTTTTGAGAAGTATACACATTTCCTCTTCTTATCTTTCCATTATTTGCCTTCCCACGTCTCCATATTATTGTTTGTGTGTATTTGTCCCAGCAGAGCATCATGCAGTTATTGAGGCGCAGTTCTATAGTTTGTGATTAATTCATGATCCAAGGCTGAGATTGTGGGTCTGAGTATTGCTGGGATTATGGGTGTGAGTGCTAGTCTGAATGTAACATAAAAGAGACAGAGAGACAGACTTACTCTCTGTTTCCATTGTTGCTGTTAGTCCTCCCTTTTGCTCTCTGCTCTTTGCTGCCATCATGAACTGCTGCTCTCTGCCATGTGCCACTCTGCCTTGGAGCCATATGAGTGTAGACTGAAACCTCTAGTAATTGTGGGCTAAATAAAACTTTCTTTCCTTCATTTGGGGTGTTGGGTATTTGTCCCTGCAACAAAAGAAGAGTAACTGAGACACTTCATGACTTCTCTGTCCTGGATGCTCCTACTGACACCCACTGTGTTCACTGTTGCTCTCTCCTTACCCAGTTTCTGATCTCTTTCTCTGCTCACTCTGATCTCCCTTCTCTGGTTGCCACTCTACCCTACCCTCCTCTTCACTGTATTATTTCTCCCTTCCTTTCTTCTCCATCTCCTGTCCTCCTCTTTGATTTCAGTTCCTCTCTCCTTGGGCATTTCCCTGTTTCACCTCCAAATACTATTTTGCTTTTTACGTTAATTTTTTCTTTCTGTTCAGTTTTTTATTTACCTGTTAGCATTTTTCACTTCCTGATGTTTTCTTTTTCCCTCTTGTAAACCCCCATTGCATTTCCTCCCTTTCCATCTCTGTCCTTATGTGAATAATGCACACACACACACACACACACACACACACACACACACACTTCACACAGCATTTATTGATTATCTGGCATGTCACTATTCATCTGTTCATCTCACATTTCCCCTTTGCTCTGTGATTTTTCCTCAGTCTTTTTTTCCCTAATCTCTAACTGACTTTAATTATCTTTTGCTTCTTCATGATCCCTTTCATGCCTCACATCTTCATCTCTCTGACAGCTTTCCTTTATACAACTTCCTTTTTCTTTTTATCCTTTTGTATTTTTGACCTTCTCTCTACTCTCTCTTTTCTTACCCCACCCTTCTCTATACTTTTCCATTTTTGGTTTGTGCTTCTGTCATGCCCCACATTCAGTCTATTCTTGGCTTTCTCCATAAGGTCTCCAGATAGCATCTCCCTTCTTAACATTTATCCTTTAAAAACCTTTGGCAAGATATCTTGCTGTTATGTATGTTATCAATTATCCAACCTTAACACAACCTCTTTGCAGGATCAGTTCTCTATTCCAAGACAAATGTATTATGTGATTTCCTCTTTACAGGGACTGAGGGTGAGAAATGCAAGTGCTGACAGAAGTGTACAGAAGGACATGATTTACAAATGTTTACACACATATCTCAAAACTGTATATGCACAGAGAAAACATATACTAAAAAAATCTGCAGGTATATACACACATGCAGAACCACAAAACATGTGTAAACAATACACTAGAGAAACTTTTGGATGAAAAATATGAAGTATAGAGTTTGAAAAATAATAAGTACATCATATATCTATAAGATGACATGTTACAAAGAAAATATGAAATGTAATTACTGTACATGAAGAGTGAAATAGGAATACTTACATAAAATTCGAGAGCAATTTGAAATTAATTCCCATTAATTTGAATTGAAGCAAATGAAGCAGAATTACACAGAAAGTTTTTCATACAGACTGCCTTAAATTTAAACTTCTTATAAATTTTTTCCTGCAATTTAGAATTCTTGTACAATGCTGAAGTTCACTTTCAAAATTTTTGTTCATCTCATGTTTTATATTTCCCTTTGATTTGGTTTTTGGAAGGCGTTGTAATTATTTTTCCTAGTTGAGAAAGTATAAACTGGGGGCCTGGCCCTAGCTCAGTCCTTTAAGTGGCTGCTTCCACAAAGCTGTCAGCCTCAGGTTCCTGGAGTTCGAACTTCACAACTCTCCCGCTGGCCAAAAGTGCCCGGAAGGCATTCGAGGAAAGAGAAAGTATAAACTTATAAGAGAATTTTACTGAAGTTTTTATAACTGGAGTTCTGATACTTCCATGACATTTATGAGGAGATAATTGCATTCAGTTGCTAGAGTATGAAACTCTCATGTGAACTTCTTTAAAGTAGTGGGTAATAAACAAGAGATGAGATTAGTACTTGAAAAAGAAAAAAAAATTCTGAGTTGTGACAGAAAGCAGATAGAATGGAAAGAGACTGCATTTTACTAAAAGAGGAAGGGGAGTCTTTGGGTATAAGGTTTTTGAATTCGAGAGTCTAGCCAAAATTCTTTGCACTTCAGGAATCTGGTGATGGTTGAGTAACTTAATGTCTCATCACAGTGGAAAATATCAGACATTTTTTCCTTTTATTATGATGATTTCAGAGGACCGCATTCCTTCTACAGTATAAACAGCAGATTTTGGAGCCACCGTGGTCACAGCTCATCAGCACAAAAGGACAAAATGCTGGAAAGCATGAATTAACCAAGGCAGCAATGGTTAGCAATATGGTGCTTGGATGAGGCACAGCAGCTAGCCACACTTGGATGATGCAGCTGATGGTGTAGAAATATACATATGTGCACACTAAGGCAAGGATGCTCTTGGTTGCTCTGGTCACAGGAGAGGATCTGGAGTCACCATTGAGTCCGTACACGTGTTGGACCTGCTTCTTATGCTTCCATAGCCTGAAAACCATGGAGCAGCTGGCACAGAGCATGAGACACATACATATAGCGTCACTGATGGAGAATAGTACAGTCGTTACGGAGTATAAAACTTTCTCATACCCTTGAGCAGAACAATATACAAAGTCTCTTTTATTTGTGATGTTTTTGTTTTTCCACTTGGCAGTCACTTTCACAGGAAAAGTGATATTCAGCAGCATGTGCAGGAGCCAGGACAAAACAACAGAGATGATTGTGTACTTCTTAGATTTTAAACTAAGTTCTGTCCATTTGTAACTTCTGGGGCTGATAATGATGGCTTGAGTGACACTCATGAGGCAAGTGCTGCCCATGGAAACACCCCTGCCCACCCTGTGAACATAGAAGACAAGTTTGCATCCAAGATCACTTAGGAAGTCTTCTAACCCAAGAGCTGCCATGGTCTCTGGAATTCCTCTGGAGAGAATCACCAAGAAGTTGGCCACAGTCAGATGCCCCAGAATCAAATCTGTGGCCCTTGATCTGAATCCCCTAAAGTAATGGAATAAATACTGACTTAAGATAAATAAATTTCCCAGGGTTCCAGTGATGATCTGCAGAAGAAAGGCTGTCCCAAGATGCACATTGGTAGAGGCCATTCTGTCATTTAGTACTCAGTATTAGTGATCTTAAATAGAAAATTGTGAAGGAAGATTTGAGTTGGTAATTTTTATTGTAGAGTTAAACTGAAAAATTTCCTTTTACTGTAATTACTTTTTTCAAAATATAATTTCATTTCTTCACATATTTCCCAATTTTGATACATTTATCTCTAGAGGATGTACAATTTATGCATCATTGTCACCCAAGTGTTATATGCTAAATCAACCTTGACATCGGACTTGATTCTTTTAACTTGCAGAAGGATATAGCTATGGTGAGTATTCTATCTTTCTTAAGCATTAGTGGAGTGACTTTGAACTAGGACTTCTTACTTGTAACGTTGACTTTCTATCATTCTATTATATTAGGTACTATAGACAACTATATTCCTCTAGCTCACCTGTGTTCTTCAGTAATAAAAATATCCTTTTGTAATTCCAAACATTATTTTACATTCATATTTGATAATAAATTTTATTTTATTCACTAGTGTTTTGAAGAGCATAAATGAGGTTTGAGAAATGTTATAAATATACACATGGACTAAATTCATAATATTTGAGTTTGATTTATTCAATGTACATTAACGTAGCCATATTATTTCCTTCTAAAAGTGCAAATACATAAATTATATACCAATATTTGATTTTTCTCAGTCTGGGAGATTATAAATAAATAGTAATACGTTTTATAAACGTAATCAGTCCTCTATAGAAAACACTCTTTATATGCATTATTTTGTACAAATACATGGAGTTATGCTCATTTTGTGATTTGGAAAATATTAACATACAACACAATGATGTAGATGGTTATGGACACCAAAGAAATGTGCACAGGTTAAGCTATATGAGGAAGAGAAGAGGGACATTACTAACAGTTTAATCAAAGAAACTTTTATATATTGTCCCTAATAAATGCTGAAGTTGTTAATTTCTTTAAGTTTTTTTTTGAAAGTCAAGGTGAAATATTGCACACGAATAAAAGAAGTACCAACAGTCAGCTTCAGTAGGCTTGATCTGGTAGGGATACATTGGAGCATCATCAGTCACTGGGGCTCAGCATTGTGTCCCAGCCACAGTTTCTTCCCACAAGCTCTCTCCACATCTCATGAAAACTTTGCTGCATGTGGTTTTGGTCATGTTCAGGCTCATCTTGAGAAGAAAGCCATTGCCAAACAGCAGCAGTTTCTAAAGCCTGTTGCATTTCATATATAGCTGTTGCATTTCCTCCACTGCAGACTGCTCACAGACTGAAAAGAAAAACACTCACCTGAGCTCTTCTGGCTACCAGCATGGTGAACACAGGGTGATAGATACATGGACCATGGCATGCATGGGCAGGGGAAGGCCAGACACAAATAAGCTTGGATGATTAAGTGACCTCATCTCCCAACAGGACAGAAATGATCGGTTCTCCTGTGGCACTGATGACAGTATAGTCTTTGGTGTTGTGTACCTGAACAGTTCTCCTAATTCCAAGTTCCCAGAAACAATTAAAACTTTCCTGTTTGGGGTAATTATCTCCAAGGGGTGTGTGGGGCAGTTCCTTGATGATCATCGTCAGGTGGGTAGGTTCTCCGTCCAAAGACTTTAACTCCATTTTTTGAGGAGACATTATTTCTGTCATTGATTCTCCTTATGTGATTATTAAATGTATTCATTTGTGTATGTTGATCCATACTTGCATCCTTGGAATGAATCCTACTTTGTCACAATGTATGATACTTTCTCAGATTTGTTGTATTCTCTTTGCTAGGATCTGTGGAAGATTTTTCTATTTATGGTCATTGCAAAGACTGTCCTATACTTCTCTTCAACAGTTGTGTACCTGCCTATTTACAAACAGATTAGGGCTATCTTTGAGGAATTAATATGAAAATACTCCTTCCCTTTAAATTTCATTAAACATTTTGGGGAAGATTGATATTATCCAACCTAAAAGCTTTATGAAATTCACCAGTTACTCCACTGGATACTGGGATTTTTTTAGCTTGTATATTTTCTTCATTAAGGACTCAGTGATAATGCGTGCTATTAGGTTGATTAGAATTTTAAATTATTCTTCACTATATTTATTTTTAATTAATGTGTTCAGGGTTCTGTCTATTTCTTCAAGATTTTTCACTTTTTTAGAAAACAACTTTTCATGTGATTTGCTAATGATTCTAGATTTCAGTGATGCATATTTTGATTTTATCTTCTTCACCTTATTATGGTCATCATCTTTGCAGTTATCTAAGAGATTATTTATTTTTTAAAATTAATTTTATTGAGAAACAAATGACAATGAGACAAATTCAAAACCGATTAGTAGGACAGCTTCAATAATTAGTACATTGCATATTGTTGTCTTTATAGGTGTTATTCATAGTACAAGGTGCAGACATGACATCCTGTCTGAACACTATTAGGATAAATCTTTCTTCTCATTGAATGAAGATAAAGTAGCTATATGTCTATCCTAACTATTTTGTATCTATAGATACAAAATAGTTTTTGTATCTATAGATACAAAATAGTCCTTCAATTGTATCCATTTTTTTATTTAGTTTTGTCAGAAATGGGTATTCCACTGCTATTTAAATATTCTAGGTGCATAAATTCAGCAAAATAACGTAATATATTCCAGTAGTCCATAACAGTAGTGGGTTATCTGTAGGACTGGTAATGTTAGAATTGTTAAATTGAGCCTTTCACAGCTTAGCATATTAATATGGCTTTACTTTTTATACATCGTTTTTATATTTTTCAGTTGGATGGCTAAGACTAAGATAAAGCAAGACCTATATAACAAGAAATGTAACTTTTGTATTTGTCAAGGTCAGTCAAATCCCCTCAGGATTTACCCTGAAACCTTGTATCTCAGTTTGCAGATGCTTTGTCAATGTCAGCCATGTGGATGAGTCACGGTCATTTCTTGAACAATTTGCTGTCTGTGAAGCCTCAGAGAAGGTTTTCTCTCCATATGATTCTCCTTAGGCACACTCTACATTGTCAATCACTTTCCTTTGTGACCCCATAATCTCCTTCATCAGAAAATTTGGGACACAACTGAGTTACATGATGTTACAGTACAGGTTTTCCTATGTCCTGAGTACTCACTGTCTTTGGAAGGGTAGGGCCAAAATATTGGCTACTCTTGCAGCTCTGACTTTTCTCTATTTTTTGGCCTGTAAACTTAGGTTTTGAATCCCCCAGAAGAGAAGCTTACTAATATTACCCTACAACATAGGCAGTTGAGCTTAAACTCAATATCTGTCTGAACGTAAAGCATCTTAGGTCTAAAATGGAACAGGGTATTTTCTATCAAGTATCGATATGTTAAACTTTAAATCCCTACAGAATATGAGAAAAAATAAAAAAAATTAAAAAGCATTAAAAATAGGAATAAACAACTTCATATTTTTACACAGAAATATAGAAATCTGACCATACACAGCACTGTAGCAGGACAGTCTTATGACACTGTTTTTCTTTGTCTCTTTTTTTTTAATGAAACATTGATTTGAGAGACGATATGGTAGAAATTGGTATGCCATTACAAACAGTATGTATTTAGAAGACCAGAATGAGAGGCATTCCAAGCATGGCCCTAGTATTAGACATTGCTATCTTCAGTGCAGTTGCTTAGTGCACAGGTATCAGCATATACAGTTAGTGAGAATCCTATTAATTAACTGCTAGTTTCAAAAACCTCCTGTAGATTCTCAGGATCATTCTCTTACCCATCTTGTGCATATAAATGCATGGTTTTGCCCCTGCCATGTTTCCTAGCTTTTCTCTTTGTCCTCTTTTCATTGTCTAATCCTCAAGTTCTCACTTTCCTTTTAATTGTGCTATACCTTTCTATTTTTCTTTCTTCTTTTGAGTTCTTATACTAGGGACACTATATGATATTTACACATGTGGGTCTGGTTTCTTTCACTTATGAGTATATCTTCAAGTGGCATCCACTTAAATATGAAGTCTTCGAGTTTATCATTCTTTATAGCTGAATAATAATCCATTGTATGAAAATACACTTTTTTCATCCATTCCTCAGGTCACGGGCACCTTAGGTGTTTCCAAGATTTGGCTACCAGAAATTGTGCTGCTAGAAACATAATAAGTACTCACATATCCCTATGATATGACGTTTTCAGCTCCTCCAGGAAAATTCCCAGCAGGGGATAGCAGGTTTGAATGGGATTTCCAGTCTTAGTTCTTTTAAGGTGTCTCCATACTGATTTCCATAATGGTTACACCAGTCTACATTCACACCAGCAGTGGAGATGGGTTCCTTTTTCCCCACAACCTCTCCAACATTTGTTGTTGGTTGAGTTCATTATGATAGCCATTCTTCTGGGGTGAGACCGTATCTCAGTGTTGTTTCAATTTGCATTTTGTGGATGGCTAGTGATGTGGAGTATTTATTCATATATATATATTAGAGGCTTCTGTGTTGGCTTCTATAATTTCGTCCTGTGAGAAGTTTGTGTTCATCTCAGATGCCCATTCCTGGACTGGGTTTTTTTAATTTTGGGACCTTAATGTTTTTTAGTCATTTATAAATTCTAGATAGAAGAACTTTGTCTGAGTGCTTATTTGTTTGGATTTTTCTAAATTTGTAGGTCGTCTTTTCATTTTGTTGGTAATTTTTTTGACGTGCACAAACTTCTCAATAATAGGAAGTCCAAGTTATTAATATTTTCTAGTATTGCCTGTGCAATTTCATTTTTGTTTTTGAACGCTTTGCCTGCTTCTATGTCTTCAAGAGTTCCTCCTAGTTTCTCTTCCAGGAGATTTAGTGTCTCTGCTTTAATGTTTAGATCTTTAATCCATTTTTATTTTAGCTTACTGCATAGTGATAGACCTGGGTCAAGTTTTAGTTTTCGGCATGTAAAGAGCCAGTTTTTCCAGCACCATTTGAAAAAGAGGCTATCTTTCTTCCAGTAAGAATGTTTGGCTCATTTGTCAAAGATAAGGTGGGTGCATATGTTCATAGAGGCTTCTGTGTTCTAATTTATTCCATTGATCCTCAGGTCTATTTTATTGCCAGTACCATGCTGATTTTATCACAATCGCTTTGTAGTATAATTTCAACTCAGGAATTGTGATGCCTCCTGTCTTGTCTTTGATGCCCAGGATTGTGTTTGCTATTCTGGTTGTTTTCTGGTTCCAAATAAATTTTAGGAATGATTTCTCTAGGTCTGTGCAGTTTGTTGTTGGTAGTTTGATAGGGATTGCATTAAATATTTACAGCAATTTTGGGTGTATGGCCATCTTCACAATGTTGGTTCTTCCTATCCAGGAGCATGGGATATCTTTCCATTTTCTGAAATCCTCTAGGATCTCTTTTTTAAGAGTACTGTAATTTTCTTTGAAAAGATCTTTGACTTCTTTAGTTATATTAATTCCAAGGTATTTCATTTTCTGTGGTGTGATTATAAAATGTCTTATTTCTCTACTTTCCATCTCAGTGTGTTTGTTATCTGTGTAGAGGAATGCTATTGACTTTTGGGTATTGATATTGTATCCTGGTATGCTACTACATTTGTGTATCAATTGTACTAGTCTTGGTGTAGTTTTCTGGGTCTTCCAAGTAAAGTATCACGTCATCTGCAAATAATGATAATTTAACTTCTTTACCTATTCATATTCTTTTTATTTCTCTCTCTTGTCTAATGGCTGCACCTAATAATTCCAGAACTATATTGAATAGGAGTGGTAAAGGAGGACATTATTGTCTTGTGCCAGATCTGAGAATAAAAGATTTCAATTTTTCCCCATTTAGAATTATGTTAGCCAGTGGGTTGTCATAGGTGGCTTTTATCATATTGAAGTAGATGCCATCTATTTTGTAGGAGTTTTAACATGAATGAGTGTTGGACTTTGTCCAAAGCCTTTTTTGCATCAATTGAGATGATCATGTGTTTTTTAGATTTGGCTCTATTTATATAGTGTATTACATTTATAGATTTGCATATATTGAACCATGCTTACATCCCTGGGTGGAATCCTACCTTGTCATGGTGTATAATCTTTTTGATGATTTGCTGTATTCTCTTTGCTAGGATTTTATTGAGGATTTTTGCATCTATGTTTATGAGGGAGATTGGCCAGTAGTTCTCTTTTTTAGTTGCGTCTTTCCATGGTTTTGGAATCAGTATAATACTTGCCTCCAGGAATGATTTTGAGAGAATTGATTCCTTTTCAATTTCATTGAAGAATTTGAGAAGTATAGGGATTATATGTTCTGTAAATTTCTTGTAGAATCTGGCTGTGAAACCATCAGGACCTGGACTTTTCTTTGTGGTAGGTTTTTTTTATTACATTTCATATTTCATTGGCTGTTATTGAGTTATTAAGAGTTGGTATATCTTCTTGATTCAGTTTTGATAATTTGTACCTTTGCATGAATCTGTCCATTTCCACTGTGTCTTCTATTGTGTAAGTGTGAGGATTCTCAGAGTAGCTATTGGTAATCTTCTGAATTTTCACTGGGTTTGTGGTAATGACACTTTTTTCATTTCTTATTGCTTATGTTTGAATATTTTCTTTCCACTTTTTGATGAGGTTAGCTAGGGGCTTATCAATTGTATTTAATGTTTGAAAGAACCAGCTTTTTGATTCATTAATCCTTTGAACTGTTTTCTTCTTCTGAATTGAATTAATTTCTGCTCTAATTTTTATGCTTTCTTCCCGTCTTTCGCTTTGGGTTTGGTCTGGTCTTCTTTTTCTAGAGTTTGGAGGTGCAACTATAGGGTGTTTATTTGTGCCCATTCTGTTTTCCTAATGTGTGAGTTTACAGCCATAAATTTCCCTATGAGACCTCCTTTCATCGTATCCCATAAATTTCGATAAGTTGTGCTTGAATTTTTCTTGAATTTTAGATATTTTTCAATTTCTTGTTTAATTTCATCTGTGAACCATTGGTTGCTGAGTAGTTGTGCCTAATTTCCACTTATTTATGGGACTTTTCTGGTTTCTTTTGTCGTTTATTTCCAATTTCACTGCACTGCATAAATATTTTATGCATGGGATAATTTCTGTTTTCTTGCATATGCTTAAGCATGACATATGGACTAGTAATATGTGGTTTCTTTTAGAAAATGACCCCTGTACAGGTGAAAAAAATGTGTATTCATCTGCAGTTGGAAGGAACACTCTGTATATGTCCACTAAGTCCTTTTGTTCCAAGCTCTGTTTCAGTTCTGGTACTTCTTTGCTAACTCTTTGTGTGCTTGACTTGTCTTTTTTTTTATAAGGGTGTGTTTAGATCTCCTGCTAAGATTGTCTTATTGGATATTACACTTATCCTAATTATGTCCATTAGGATTTGTCTTATACAGTTGTGTGCTCCCAAATTTGGTGAGTACATATTTATGAGTGTTACTTCTTCCTCTTGAATTTTTTCCCTAACCAGTATATGGTGGCCTTCTTTATTTTGTTTGATCATTGTTGGTTTGAAGTTGAGATTTTTCTGAGAACAGGATTGCTACCCTTACTTTTTCTGAATTGCTCAGCATGTAGTATTGTTTTCTCTAGCTTGACTTTCTTTTTTTTTTTAGTCCCTGTAGTCTTTTTTTCCAGATTAAAGTGGTTGCTTTATTTTTCTTTTTTTCCATAGTTTTATTGAGAAACAAATAACAATGACACAGTTTCAAATCAAATTGGTAGGACAATTTCAATAATTAACACATTACATACATTCTTTCTAGTGGTTAACTGCTGCACAAGGTGCAGATATGACATCCTATTTACAAATCCCTCTATTCATTAAGAGAATGTAACTATATATCTATCCTAACCACTTTGAATACACAGATACAAAATGGACATTCATCTGTATCCCCTTTTTTGTTGACTTTCAACCTATGAATTTCTTTATGAGTTAAGTGCATTTGCTGTATGTAGCTTATTGTTGGATTTTGTTTCCTAATCCACTGTGCCAGTCTGTTTCTTTTAATTGGTGAATTGAGTCCATTTTCATTGATGGTTATAATTGAGATGTAATGATTTAAAATGGACATATTATTTAGTTGGTGTTGTTTACTCCTTTTTCTCTTTTGTGCAATTGTTTGCCATATTTAGTGGGTTCCTTCTGTTCTCCTTCATGCAGGTCTGATCATTTTGGTCCCTGTCTAGAACATCTTTCAGTAGTCTGTGTAGGGTTAGCTTTGTCATTATGAAATCTTTAGTTGTTCTTTGTCATGGAAGTATTTCACTTCTCTATCAAACTTGAGAGTTTTGCAGCATATAGTAGTCAAGCCTGGAATTTATTTTCACAGAGGACTTGACATACTCTACTCCATGCTTTTCTTGTATTCATGGTTTGTGTAGGGAAGTATGCTGTTATTCTGATGGATTTTCCTTTAAATGCGATCTATTTATTTTCTCTAGTAGCTTTCAGTATATTATTCTTGTACTGGATTTCTGGGATCTTGACTGTTATATGTCTCTGTGTGTTTTTATTTCGTTTGAAGTTATTTGGCATTCTGCATGCTTCAGTTACCTGAATATCAGGTGCTTTTCTCATATTTGGGAAGTTTTCATGTATTACTTCTCCCCATGTTCTTCTTGTATCATTTGTATTGATTCCTTCTTTTTCATTGATACCTGTTACTCTCATGTTGTTGATCTTTACATCGTCTTGCAGGTGATGAATTATTTTTCCTGCATCCTAGTTGTTTTTAAGAGATCTTTTCTTACTTTTTTACTAGGTGTGATGCCGTCTTCAAGATTTGTAACTCTAACTTCACTTTCAATCCAACGGTTTTACAAACTTGTGATTGAGATTTTTAAGTTCCTCTATATCTCTTTGGCTCTTCTTCATGCAATCTATTTCTTTCCTATATTGCTCATTCAAGGAATCCATCACTTTTCTAATCTCTACTATTTTTTTAATCAGTGTCTTCGTGAGAAGCAGGTATTAATCTTTCGCTTCAGAGATTATTTCTGATCTGATTTCCTCTGTATGTTTCTGCATTTTATTCTTTACTTCAGACGCTATTATTTCAGAGATTTCTTTTTTCATTTCAGAAGTCATTTCTGACCTGAGCTCCTCTCTGCCTTTCTGCAGTTGTTTCTTTTCTTTAGTCGCTATTGATTGAGACATTTCAGGTATATGATTCCCAATTTCTTCTATGCTAGTGTCCTCTGCACTTGTTCTGGCTGGGCTGTGGGCTTGAGATTGCATTTTACTCCTTCTCTTTGTCCTTTCGTGTAGCACTGACCTCTGACCTTTGGTGTAGAGTTTTGGTGCAGTTATACCCTTAGTACCTACTGAAGTTCAGGAGCAGATGTATTAAGTTTGAGTTCATCCAGTTGTGCCTGCCCTGGGTCTAGATGTTGTGCTCAGCTCCTTCCTGCTGCAACCATTTGAAATAAACCTATTTTGCCCCTCTGGCAAGATGTTCTGCTCTTGTATTAGTTGGGTGGTTCTTGCCCCTAGTCTCTCTGCAGGAACTTCAGTTGCAGAGTTTCACCCCTGGCCTGCATGCCAGGCCTTGTCTGGTTTCTGGAGGGGTCCAGGGGGCTCAGGGGAGTGCATAAGCTCTCCCACACACTAGCCGGGCCTGGACTTGGGCTGAGTCTGGGGATTCCGGAAGAGTGAGGCAGAAATTCTCACTCACTTGGCAGGCTTGGGCAGGTTCTCAATGAGTATAGTGGTCCCAAGGGCATGGCATATGGTCTCACTCACGCAGCGTGCTTGGGTTTTGTCCTGAGAGGTTCTGCAGGTGCAGGGCAGCCTGAAGATCTCCTACACACTTGGCAGGTCTGGGCTTAGGCTGGATCTAGGGGGTCCTGAGAGCAGGGAGTAGTTCTCACTCACTTGGTGAGCATGGGGTGGCTCTGTAGTGTTGGAGGGGTCCCGAGGGTGTGGCAGAGGGCCTCACTTACGCGGTGTGCCTGGGTTTCTTCTGGACAGGTCCTGCAGGCACAGGGGAGCTGGAAGCTGTCCCACACACTCTCCGAGCCTGGGCTTGGGCTGGATCTCTTGATGGCTTCTTTTTTATTTATAGTTTTAATAATTTTGTCAAGGAAATTACTACTAATTGAGCAAACTGAGTGTTTAGTGTGTTTTGAGCACACTTTTCACTAAATTGAAACATAACTGTGATTTGTTCCCTGTATTTGGGCTCCTGTCCCTGGCTGAAACTTCTGCTCCATCACTTTGACCCTGAGTGAGTTGCAGGCAGTACCTTACTGACCTCACTTTGGAGGAATGGGCTTTATTGCCTATACTACTCCTCCCCAGGGGATATGCCTGCCACAGACTTTGAATCCAGGACAGCAACATTAAATTTTTTTTTCCTCTCCTATGGTCTGGGTCACTATCACTGTAATGGCTCTTAGGGGAGCAATGGCAAAGAGTGTGGGTGGCTGATATATGGTCCAAGGAGTGGAGGTACCTGTGAAGTTTGTCTGAAATCTATCTTAATGGGAGGTAGGGAAGAAGAACCTGCACAACCAGTGTCTCACTCAGTTTGTCACAGGCACTAGACACACTGGTTGCTGCTCCAACTCTGGCTACTGAATGTCCCATTTCTATTGGAATTATGAGCACAGATGCTATTTGTTCTCTTCATAATACTGTTGCCAAGATCATACAGTAACTGGCATTGGGGAGATCTAAGGTGTATCTCAGCAAAGTCTGCCGTATGTGGCCCCTAATGCTAAGGTCAGTGGTTTGAAGTGCATGACAGAATGTGTGGTTGACAGTGCACAATGGCTCTCTTGTAGCTGGAAAATTCTAGATGATTCTGCCTAGGACTTCCAGAGGGCACATGGCCATCTCTGTACTCAGCCTGAACACCTGCTCTTTGCAGTATTATGTCACTCTGAGTGAGTTTAACACAATTTAAAATAATTTACTTTTTGTGCTGCTATATACATGGGTGCACACAATTTGCTGTGCTATGAGGTTTTCAGTTCTTCTGGAAAAATACCTATGAGAGGAATAACTTGCTTGAATAGGATCTCCAATCCTAGCTTTTAAGGAATCTCCACACTGATTTCCATAGTTGTTGTACAAGTCTGCACTCCCTCCAAAAGTGTAGAAGGGTACCTTTGTCTCCACAGCCCCTCTAGCATTTGTTATTGGCTGACTTCTTCATGTTAGTCATTCTTTCTGGGGTGAGATGGAACCTCAGTGTTGTTTTAATATGGAGTTTTTGAATGACCAATGATGTTGAACATTTTTTTTCATATATTTACTTGCCAATTGTATTATATGTGAGAAGTGTATATTCATCACAAGTACTCATTTTTGGATTGGGTAAATGTAGGGGGCCTGAATTTTTAATTGTTTATGTTGCAGGACCAGTCTGCGATAAATTTTTCCCAGTTTGTAGGTTTTCATTTTACTCTGTTGAAAATTTTATGTAAAGTGTATAAACTTTTCAAAAAATGAGATTCAAGTTGTAGATTCTTGGAAAGATTTCATGTGAAATTTGATTTTGTTTATGAGCTCTACCTACTCTTATGTCTCTAAGATTTTTACCTACACTTTCCTCCAGATATTTCATGTTTCCATTTTAATATTTAAATCTTTTATCAATTTTGACTTTACCTTTGTGCTTAGTGATAGGCGTGGTTCTAGTTTTAGCCTTTGGCATGTGAACTGCCAGTTTTTCAAGCACTGTTTATTAAAGAGGCTATTTTTCTTGCAGCGAGCATGTTTGGCTCCTTCAACAAAGGTACCGTAGCTCAGTGTGTTTGAAGTGTGTGCATCTTCTAATCTGATCCATCAATCCTCAAGTCTGTCTCTATGCCAGTATTATGCTGATTTTATCACAGCAGATTTATAGTATAATTTCATCTCAGGGATTGTAATTCCACCTGACTTTCCTATTTTTCTCAGGATTGTTTTTGATATTCTGGAACTCTTCTTGTTCCAAATGAATTTCAGGCAAGTTTTCTCTAGTTCTGTGAGTTATATTAATCTGGATTGCATTGAATCTATATAACTATTTTGGGAGTATGGCCATTTTCACAATATTGGATTTTCCCATTTCAGAGCGTGGAATATATTTCCATTTACTCAGATTCTCTTCAATTTCTTTTGTCAGAATTTCTTACTTTTTACTGTATAAATATGTTACATCCTTTGTGAGATTGATATCTAAGTATTTAATTTATTTTTGAATGTTATTGTGAAAGGCATTTTTTCCCTAATTTCTCTCTCAGTGCATTCATTGTGTATGAAAATGCTAATGATTTTTTACAATTGACTTTGTATTTTTCTACATTATTCAACTTGACATTAAATCTATAAGACTCGATGGAGATTTTGAGTCTTCTACATAGAGTATTATGTCATCTACAGATAAGATAATATCACTTGTTCTTTTCCAATCCTTACTTTTTTATTTCTTGTCCAATTGCTCAGACTAATGTTTCCAGAATTATATTGAATAGGAGTGCAGAAAGTGGATATCCTTGTCTGTCATTGATTTTAAGGTGAAGGCCTTCAGTTATTGCCGATTTAGTATGTTGCCAGCTGTTGGTTTCTCATCGATGCCTTTAATCGCGTTGAGATACACAGCATCTATTCTAACTCTTTTTTTTATTTTAAAAAATTAATGTTATTGAGAATAAAACTGCAATGGGATAGTTTCAAAACAGGTTGGTAGGAGAGTTACAACAATTAATACGTTGAATCATATCATAGGGATATATGTGTGCCTATGTTTATAGCAGCACAATTTGTGATAGCCAAATCTTGGAAACAACCAAGATGACCATCACCTGAGGAATGGTTGAGAAAGATGTGGTATTTTCACACAATGGAGTATTATTCAGCTATTAAGAATGATAAACTGCAAGCCTCTATATTGAAGTGGATGCCACTTCAACATATACTCATAAGTGAAATAAACCAGACACACATGTGTAAATATCGTATAGTCTCCCTAGTATAAGAACTCTACAGAAGAAATACAAATAGAAACATATAATACAAGGAAAGGGAAGGCAGGATCTCAAGGACTAAATAATCAAGAGAGGGAAAGGAGATGAGCTAGGAAACATGGCAATGTTAAGCCATGCAGTTATATGTAAAAGATGAGCAAGGCAATGATCAGGAGAATATTCAGAAGATTCTTTAATCTAAGAGTTAATTGGAAAGATTCCCACCCTGACTAACTATACATACTGATA
>NW_004525013.1:491185-491863 GCF_000260255.1 Octodon degus
ATTTCTAGAAATCCTCATGAAGGAAATAAAAAAGTAACTTAAGCTAAAAAAAACAATTAATATCTTAAGTATTGTTGTCTTTGTAGTAGTCATTCATAGCACAAGATGTGAACATGATATCCTGTCCAAATACTATTAGTACAAATCTTTTTTCTTATTGAATTAAGAGAAAGTGGCTATGTATCTGTCCTAACAATTTGGTATATACAGATACAAAATTGTTCTTCAATTGTATTTCTTTTTTATGTTTAGTTTTGGCAAAGATGGGTATTCCATTGCCATACAAATATTGTAGGTGCATGAATTCATCAAAATAATCCAATATAGTCACGTAACAAACAATAGTAGTGGGTTATTCACAGGTAGAGTTTTTTTTTATTTTTTTTTATTTTTTTTTCTTTTTTTTCCTATTTTTATAATCAAATCTTTTATATTGTAAAGGAAACATCTTTAGTAGCTTCTTAATTTTTTAAATTCAAACTTAGTCACAAAATACATCTACAACTGTACATCAAATCATGTATTTACAGTAATTAAAATATTTTAGAATATCAACCTCATTCATATTTTTCTTTTTTTTTTCCAAAGTTTTATTGACAAAGAGATAGCAATGAGACAGTTTCAAATCAAATCGAAAGGACAGTTTCAACAAATAATACACTGCATATATTCTTCTTA
>NW_004525014.1:0-4146 GCF_000260255.1 Octodon degus
GGACAGTCCTGCTTCAAGGTTGTATATGGTGAGATTTTTGGACTCATGTTTATGTCATTTAAATGTACAGTTTATCTACAATTAAGAACATATTGAGAGAATGTATTTATGCTCTTCCATGGGGAACTTTGCAGGGAAGATGGAAAATCTTTTGCTCATTTTCTCTCCCAGCAGTTGACTTGGAATCATGCCCAGAGTGGGTTCTCACTTCCCGGCCCCAGAGGAGCAGATGTTGCCCTTCCCTGAGTGCTATTGCACGGGGCACCCTGGACTTACCAGGCTGGGAAAGCAAGGAACCCAAGCTCTGCTTAAATTCACAGGTGCTCACCACTCTCCATGACTTCGCAGTAGGTACGCTTCAGACCCTACTTGCAGGTAGAGTATACACTTGACCAACACCTGAGGAAACCTTCTAGGGTGATAGAATGAACTGCAGAATCAAAAAGGAAAAATGTAGAAATATATAAGTGATTCATATCAAATAGATAAAAGTGACTTATATCAAGGAAATTAAACATCAAAAAAAGACTTAGCTCCTTACATTATAACTTATCTTCTTTCAGAATAAATTTAAACATTTTTTAATTTCTCCATAGAAAATATTTGAAAAGAATTTAACCAGCACTGACAGAAAGTAATTATCATTCTGAAAATTGGTATGCTTTAGAAAAGATACATTATAATAAGCATTTTATGAGCATAAAAATAAGTGTATACATAAAACTTAATAATGTAATAATTATTGAAACTGTCGTATTAATCGGTTTTGAAACTGTCTCATTGATATGTTTCTCAATAAAATTAGTTTAAAAAAGCTTAACAATGTAATTCCAATATATTCAAAGCAAGAATGTAGACACAACAGAGTTGTAATCAGCACAGGAAAACACAACTTCAAACTTAATCTTGTTTATTGTCCCTTTAGAAAACAGTGGTCTCCAGAAGCTAAAGGCATAAACGGCCTCTGGCAGGAGTGTGGAGCAGCAGCCAATGTATAAAAATATCTTTCAGCTCAGAAAATTAATTTACCCCCATATTTTCCAGGAATTCATCAAATCCATATTTTTGGTGGTATATAATCTTCCTGCACCTCATTGAAGTTGCCCAAAATGTGAAACAGCTTTGTCATGCATGACAAATAGCACTGGGGACTAAAGAAGAATAAAAGAAAGGTATTTGCATTATAGTACATTAAACCCCTTTTCTCAGTTTTGATAAAATAAGTTATGAATAGGAATAGAGAATTGTTCATATGCACTCAGAAGGCAAAATCCTCAGTAGAATTCCAGGCTTAGGAAGCAGTTGCTCCAGTTTCACAAAAGATCTTTCCTGTGCTCTTCGTGTGAGCCAAAAGTTCATGGATAACGGTGACTATGGCATGAAACATGTGTGGATTGAATGCATTAATAATGGGTGCATTTAGGCTGGCATCATATTCCAGCTAATC
Source organism: Octodon degus (assembly GCF_000260255.1). Classification (NCBI taxonomy): domain Eukaryota; kingdom Metazoa; phylum Chordata; class Mammalia; order Rodentia; family Octodontidae; genus Octodon; species Octodon degus. The sequence continues at coordinate 1,448 of NW_004525014.1, forward strand.
CCATACGATGTAATATTTTATTATGTATCATAGGTAAATGTCAATTCATGTCTATATCCTTCTCTGATATTTGCATATTTTATAAAGATATAGCAGGTTATTTTTAATATCTGGAAATTATAAAGTAAATAAAATACGTGTCAGGAATTCATGGCAACAAAAAATTTTTTCAGTCATTCATACTACATTTTAACTTTTATTTCATAATAGTTTAAAACACTACATTATGAGAAAACAGAACCCCATAAATGAGCCTGACTTCATCCTCCTGGGGCTGGCGGATTCTGCAGAGACACAGCTGGGCCTCTTCCTGCTCTTCCTCCTCATCTACCTGGTCACAGTGCTGGGGAACGCAGGGATGATCCTGCTCATCCGCCTGGACCCCCAGCTGCACACGCCCATGTACTTTTTCCTCACCCATCTGTCCTTCCTCGACCTCAGCTACTCCAGTGTCATCACCCCTAGAACCTTACAGGACTTATTGTCTTCTACCAAAAGCATCTCATTCCTGGGCTGCTTCATGCAGATGTACTTTTTTATCATCTTGGGTGGCACAGAATGCTTTCTCCTCTCCTGCATGGCCTACGACCGCTATGTGGCTATCTGCAGCCCTCTGCACTATTCGGTCATTATGTCCCCAAGACTGTGCTGGGCTCTGCTTGCGAGCTCCTATACAATTTGTTTCATAGAATCCAGTGTGAACACGGTTTGTATGAGCAAACTGAATTTCTGCAACTCCACGGTCATCCGTCATTTTTTCTGTGACACAACCCCAATTTTAGCCCTGTCTTGCAGTGACACATATGAGGCTGAATTCATTATATTCATTTTTGCTGGTTCTACCTTAATAGTGTCCCTTGTCACTATTTCTGGATCCTACATGTCCATCCTCTCTACTATCCTGAAAATTAATTCTAGTGCTGGAAGAAAAAAAGCCTTCTCCACCTGTGCCTCCCACCTCCTGGGTGTCTCCATCTTTTACAGCACTATGATCTTTACTTATCTCAAACCAAGGCAGTCCTACTCCCTGGGCAAGGACCAGGTGGCCTCTGTGTTTTACACCATTGTGATCCCCATGCTGAACCCCCTCATCTACAGCCTCAGGAACAGAGAGGTAAAGAAAGCTATCTCTAGACTCATTCAGGAGAGAGAGGGCTGCAATCAGTTAAAATAGGAGTGAAAAATTTACTTTTCTTTTCTTTCTTTAAAGGGAAATTCTTAGGTTTGTTTTCAACTGAGAAAAAAAAAATTGTTGTTACTCTGGTGTTTTCTTTTCCATCTCTGTTTACTTAGCAATCATGACATTGGACATTTCCAGGCACAGATTTTAGATGCTTACATAGCTCCGGACAATCATGAAGTATATGTGAAATCTTTGAGTAAATGTATGTCAATTGAAGAGCAAGGTTCAAAACAGGAAACCATTTGTTATATTGAAACCCGCATCATTCAATATTCACACACACTCTAATTTCAGAGAATGTTAACTTAAAATGTTACACATTTTCCTAAGTAATCTGCTTATAATTGATGTGAATTGCTGCAATGATTTGAGAAATGTTTTTAAAATAAGCATGTAGCATTTAGATTTTTGATCTTCTACTGTTCTAGCACACAATACACATGAATGCTTTAGAATGACAAGGGTCAGTGTTGTCAAATGCCTACTATACAAGATGATTTCTTGTTCACCTGGTGAGAAGATAGATGCAAAAAATTTATAACAATTACCATGGATACTAGCTATTATTGGATGCCTCTCATTCCTACAATTTTAACACACAATACATATTTTTGAATAACAATCTTTCATGCTTTTAATCTTTTTTGTTAATTTAAAAAATAATATCTACAAATAAAAATATAATGAAGTCACTAGTTCCCAATCCTCAATTTAGACTAACATTAAATATTTAATTTGATTTAAGTTATAAAAGATGACGTCTTAATGTGGAAAACAATCTGTGAAGTAAAAATTAATAGAGAACAGGAAAACACTTTATTGATTTTTAATGGTTCTGTGAATGTTCTTCTAGATCAGTTGTTATGAATGTGTCTTTATATATTTATAGTATATGTAATTTCCTGTATTATACATGTTGCTGTCTTTACTCGCAATATAATTTTATAGTGTTCTTTGCAGAGTGCTTTGAACTAGAATGATGTGAATTAAGCAATTCAAAATCTGGGTGTTGGGGCTGGAGAGATGACTCAGTAGAATAAGTATATCCCTGGCAAGTGCAATGGTCTGAGTTGAGTCCCCAGTTCTGCCAAAAAAATCAAAAGTCAAAATCTGGGTGCAGTATAACCTTCCAGGTGTCTTCCTATGAGCCACATTAGAGACCCACCTTTCTGTGAGCTGACTAGGAGACTTCTCTATCTGATCCCTTGCCTTCCTCCTGGTGTTCTCAGATATGTAGTACTGTTTAAAAAGATATTATTGGACCAGCAAGAGAGCTCAATGGACTAAGCAAGCTACTGCTTTGGCAATATCAGGGACCAAGGTTCGATCCCCAGTCCCACATGCCACATGGGCCCTGCCATAGGACTGTGCTGAGCCAGTAAACAGTTCTGGGTGTGGTGGCACATGCTTGTCATCCCAGCCCTGGACAGCCTGAGACAGGAGGATCACTATGAGTCTGAGCTGCATAGTGAGACCCTGTACCAAATACATACATACATACATACATACATACATA
>NW_004525014.1:4331-7827 GCF_000260255.1 Octodon degus
TTTTTCCTTATTTTCATTTTTATATGTATATGAATTTGAAAATTTGTGCTATCGATTTTTATTGACAAAATTGTGAATAGATCCTATGACTTTGTAGACAACATTTAACATTAAGAAATTCTTAACTTTTGATTTAAGTTATACCTATTTTATTGTCATTATTTCATAAAGTGGAAAGCATTCATCTCATGTTATAAATAAGCATTATATAATCTGTTGGCTACAATAAGCTGTGTTTAAAGTTGTCTGCTTTTGCCCAATCACTCATGTGTCTTATAACTGCATAGCTCATGTGATGGAAGTTATTTCTCTGAAATAATTTCAGACATCATCCCCTCTTTCTTGATCCAGATCAATGTGCTATGTAATATAAATATGACTTTTAAAAGCCTAAAAACCACCCTATAACACATGATCACCAGGCTTTGCTTCCTTATAATTAATGGGTAGAAAGTAATTTGATATTATACCTCACTAAACCAGTAGTCAATAAAAAATGTACATTGAGGGCTAGCAAAATAGCTCAAAGGACTAAGTGCCTGCTTAGGCAAGTGCAGAGATGAGGGTTTGATCCGGCATGTCGGTCCCACCCCCTGGGCATGCTGAGCCACTGAGACTGGGCATGGTGGTGCATGCCTGAAATCCCAGTGCTGGGGAGGCTGAAAACATCAGGATCACTGGGAGTCTGAGCTGTGTAGTGAGACCAAATACATTTTAAAAAAATACAGATGTTCTTTATTGTGTGCAGTTGTGAATAGGAGACAGTGTGTTCGGCATCAGTGGCCAAATCTTCAAAAACACAAGTATAAGCTTATATACATAAAATGAATTTGGTAATGGAAAGAATAACTTATTACATGACCGATGATGTCAGGCAGGGTAATTGTATTAGGAAACACTTTTACTGCTGTGGGAAAATATTCAGCAATGGAATCATTCCAAGTAAAGCAGTATTCATGGCCGTCACTTGAATTTATTGCTGTTTCGTATTTACCCTGCCGCTCAGTGCACTTTGGGTTTGTCCACTTTGGGGCAAACACTTCAGTATCCAGGTTCCTCCTACTTTCTGCTCTTTTTTTCCCACTGTTCCCTTCTATCTCCTGAAAAGAGAATTCATCCAATATACAGTGCGAGTTCATTGTGAAACACAGGCGAGAGTTTGTTTTATAAATTAGGAAGAATTTATTCATATGAATACTTTTCATGAAATAATGAATTTATAATTTATATAAATACACTTGGTATTTCTTCTAATGTACCTGTAAAGAGTTTTAATTTTTAATTATTAAATTCATGATTAGAATATGTTCATAATACAATTTGCTTTTCATAGTAATTTTAGTGAGGATGTCGTCATATCTTTTTTTTTTTTTTTTGCAGAATCAGGGATTGAACTCAGGCACTTGTGCTTTCCAGGGAAGCGCTTATTCCACTGAGCCATCTCCCCGGCCCCAATGTCGTCATATCTTTAGGTTAGTCTTGATTTTATATTTTTTCTATCCATGTAGTAAGGAACATTGGTTTCAGTGTGTCATAATTATTATATTTATATAAAACGAAGCATAAAATATGTATTTTTGTTGGCACTGGGGTCTGAAGCAGCTCATGGAGGGTAATGGGCCATCACTGGACCATCACAGTGTTTCCAGGCCTTATTAAACAACCTGCAATAAAAGACTCCTTGAATAAGATTGATCAATTTTCACCAATTCTTGGTTGACTTTCTCATAAATATTATTTTTATATATGACTTAAAGTCATAATGCCATGGTATACTTTCCTTGTAGTCCTTTTTTTGGTCCACTTTTGGTTTTGTTTTAGTTTTTATAACTTTAAAGAATACAGAATTTCAAAAAAAGATAATAGGAGAATACCAATGGATAGTAAAGTGCAAATTGTTGTTGTCAAAGTACTTGCTCAGATTACAAGATATAGGCATGTAAAACCAATCAAATAATTTAAACATGAACCATTTTTTAATGAACTAAAAGAGTTCAGTAGTATTCTGTCTTAACTATCTATTCCACTTAATTTTTTTCTCTTCTGCCTTTTTCTTTCTCTTTTATCCATCTCAGTTGTTCTTTCCCTTTGCACAGCTTCTTTGCCCTTCACACTACCTGTGGCATATTTTGGATCCTATTTACTTTTTCAGTTCTTACGCTGAGCAGGTAACACTGGGCTTACACATGAGTGCTTACTTCATTTCACTTATGAGTATGGTCTGTAGTTGCACTTATTTACCTACAAAAACCTCAACTGTATCCTTCCTTATAGCTGAGTAATATTCCATTGGGTAAAAACACCACATATTTTATCCATTCCCCAGGACATTTGAGTTGTTTCCAAGATTTTGTGATTATTGAAATTAAAATGAATAATATTTCTCATATTTCATTGCACATTTTTACATTTGTCCTTTCTTTTTCTGCATAGACTCAGGTCTCTTCCCTAGTGATCCTTTGCAAGATCCTTTGAACTGCTTAACCATGGCTCCTGAAGGTTCTTAATGTTACAAATAAGAACAACGTCCTCACATTGTTCTGGTTCCATTTCTTCTTTGTGTTAAGCTGTCTGTCTATGCACCCAGTTACCATATACTTTTATCCATTGCATTCATTTCTGTTACATTATTTCAATTTCGGTAAGTTCTGCTGTTTCATTTTCAAGTTTGTATACTCATTTCCTAATCTGAAGTAACTCTACTATGACCTTACAGGATTTTAGAGATCTCATTTGCTGTGTGTGGACAGTATTCCTGCAAAGCATTTTATATAAAATGTTTTTCTGTCTTATTTCTGTTCTTGAGTTAGGAAATCCATTAATTTGAAAGTGAAATATCTGGCAATTCCTTCATTTCCTCACACACAATAAACTTAGAAGAAGGAGCTGCGCTGCTAGTTGAGCTGTCAATTTGGACATCATCCTATAGAGATGCGTGGCATTGAGCCAAGTTTGGACATATTTGTATATGGTCTTCTTATCCTGGATAAAATGAAATAATACAGAAAATTTATGGGGATCTAACCACAAAACACAGATATTAATGATCTTGCCTGGTATCTAATAAGCAGCATAAACACACACGTTGTTATTGTGGCAAAGAGGAAATTTTCCTCAGTTGTCTTAGGGTCTGGCTGGGTATAAAAATGGAATAACAAAAACAAAAGAGCTATAGAGAGTATACAGATTTACTGCATGAATTATGCTTAATAATGGGTCAGAAAAATGTGAAGGCTAAAGCAGGTTCCATGCAACTGATTTCAGAGTATCTTTAATTGATAAAAAGAAATATTACAATTTGATCATTTTAGTCAGCCTTGTCCTCCTGATGCCTCCTTTCTTACCTATTCTTTCCCTGATCACCTTTACCCTTTACCACAAAATTTCCTCCTACTTCTCCCTCATTCTCTCTCTCTCTCTCTCTCTCTCTCTCTCTCTCTCTCTCTCTCTCTCTGTCTCACACACAGGCCCTCAGCTTTTACTTTATTTTAGTTTA
>NW_004525014.1:14856-23879 GCF_000260255.1 Octodon degus
TTTTCCCTTTTGTTTACAAAAGATTGCTCATGTTCTGGGTACACTAATTAAAAACACTGAAATATTCATATAAACAAAAATGTTCTTGGTAATAAGAAATCTTAACATTGATTAATTAATAGATAAATGCAGTTAACCTCATGCATAGTTGGAACAACACCAATGTGCCTGACTTCATCCTCCTGGGGCTGGCAGATTCTGCAGAGACACAGCTGGGCCTCTTCCTGCTCCTCCACGCCATCCACCTGGTCATGGTGCTGGGGAACGCAGGGATGATCCTGCTCATTTGTCTGGACCCCCGGCTTCAAACCCCCATATACATTTTCCCCCCTTACCTGTCCTTTCTCGACCTCAGCTACTCCAGTGTGATCAGCCCTAGATCCTTACAGGACTTAGTGTCCTCCACCAATAGCATCTCATTCCTGGGCTGCTTCACCCAGATGTACTTTTTAATATTTATTGCTACTGAATGCTTTCTCCTTTCCTCCATGGCCTATGACCGCTATGTGGCTATCTGCAACCCTTTATGCTATCCAGTCCTTATGTCCCCAAGACTATGCCACTCACTGCTAGTTGGTTCTTATGTCCCTGGTCTTGTGCATTCCACTGTGAATGTGATTTTCATAAGCAGACTGCATTTCTGCAACTCGAATGCCATCCATCACTTTTTCTGTGACCTCTCCCCGGTTTTAGCCTTGTCCTGCACTGATACTACGGATGTGGAACTCATTATCTTCATGTGTGCTGGATTCAACTTAGTGCTGTCCCTCATCACCATCTCTCCATCCTGTGTGTCCATTCTCCTCACTGTCTTGAAAATTAACTCCATTGCAGGAAAGCGAAAGGCCTTCTGCACCTGTGCCTCCCACCTGCTGGGCGTCACCACCTTTTACAGCACTATGCTGTTTACTTACCTCAGACCAAAGCAGTCCTACGCCCTGGGCAAGGACCAGGTGGCTTCTGTGTTTCACACCAGCGTGATCCCCATGCTGAACCCCCTCATCTACAGCCTCAGGAACAGAGAAGTTAAAAAAACTGTCATTGGAATCTGCAGAAAAGAGATGGCTCCTTGCAACTAAAATAACACTATTACTCAGAATTCCAGTGGACCACTTGTGCTCTGCCTCCTAACTTCCCTTCTGGAGAACACTTTAGTCTCATTCTGAAAATAACTCAACTTTTTAAAATGCTATTCATCTGCCCCTCACTTATCAAATAGTGTCTCAAACATTTGAGAGCACATATTCTGTCACCTTCATACTTAATTTTGAATAATGAATGAAGTACTGAATCTCAGATGTAAATACTTGTAATTTTAAGTCTTTATTTACAATGTGAGTAAATTTTCATAACTTTTAAATACATAAATATAATATTTCTATAAATTTAAAGTTTATATAGCTTTATAGTGAAAAGCACATCATTTTCTTATGTGTGTCTGTAAATGAGCGGCTGGAGCTATGACTTAGGAATCATGGTTACAGCATTCAGATTCTAGATCTAAAGCTCGGCTCATGTATGACCCACACTAATCCCATGATATAATAAAATCCAGCATGCCAATCTGCAAGGGCAATATAATCCCTCCATGTCCTCTGATCACAACGTGGATAGAACTCTTTGGAACAATCCATTAATGTTACTCAATATCACAGGATTCCTTGGATTCCTATAATATGTCAAAATAGCGCAGTCTCGTGTTTCTGAATAGTATACATTTACCTTTACCAATCTTTTATTCAATTTAATTTATAAGCACAAAATAGCTAAAAGATGGACCAGCATTTCCTTCTACTGATAGTTTCTTGAGTGCTTTCCTGGTTGGGTGTTTATGCATTTATCTGCATATCTACCATAATTCCTGTAATTCTCTATATGATCTTTATTCTTTACTGACTTTAGCATTTAACATCTAGTCATATCAGGGTACCTAAAACCTGTGAGATCCACATGTATTGCATGTTTGAGCAAAACTAAAAATCTCCTTCTTTAGAGCCTTGAAGCTGAAATGTGAGTTTGCCAATTTGCAAACCTGTGTGCAGCATCGCCTTTCAGGTGTCCTCTGTGAGCTGCGTGAGAGCCCCACCTTCCTGTGATGGGACAAGCTTCCTCTGATGGCTGCTTCCTTCTCTTTCTCCTGATGGCTTCAGGTTGTAACGCTCATTAAAAATAAATCACTGCTTATTGTATTTGTGTTATTTGTGTAAAAATTTAATGAAGTGTTCAAATCCAAAAATTAACCATGGATTTTGAACCTGTGGCATTCCTTAAGCTTTGCACTAGGAAAAATAAAAATTGCCTTTGTTTTTTCCAACACTTAATCCATACATTTCACGATTGTATTTCGAATTTTCTCTTTGTTATTTTACAGTTATTCTTTAGTGCATTTTTTCATTTACCCAGCAAATTTGTATTGAAATGAAATTACAATTCATAAATTGATTGCTTTTGTCCAAGCATGTGCTTGCTTAAATTATTTCTTTTTTGACTTTATATTAGTTTATGTGAAATTACATTTGATATTTTAGATGTCTAAAGTAAAGCGCAACATCCATATTTTAGGAATTAGGACATATAAGTATTCTTGTAATTCAAAACTTTTAAGGACTTCTTTCAAGTATTTAAATATTTACTACATCGCTAATAATTAGGGACTAACTTACTCATTATGATACATCAGTATGGTAAATTATTATTTATTGTTGCTTTTGTGCCTATGTTTTTTGGGTCCATCTTTGTACATATTGCTGGCTATTTGTCTTTTCAATTAAAACTGATATTTTAGTGAATATTTAATATTCAATACATTAAACATTTAGGGTCATCTCTCATTAATTAATCTTTCAATGACTTCATCATTTTCAGCTGATCTCTGTCCTCAGAGATTATCTGTCTGTGACTTTTCCCTTCATTCATTTTGTGGGTGTACCTGAGTTAGAAAATTGACACTGTCAGTTGTTACTGGCAAGCTTGTCAATAGTATGTGTGACCTTAGATATTACATAACTTGAAGAAATGAATAATTTTAATTAAATTAGGCTATCTTACTTTTACAATTTTTAGAATCATTCCCTTCAGTTTTCTGCAATGAATTTCGGTTGCTACGGGGTCTCATTCCATTGCTAGGACTCACAGGGATCCTCTTGCATTCAGCCTCCTCAGCGCTGGGATTACAGGGGTGAGCCACGACACCAGACTCAGGACTGTGTGCTTGCCAGGGGGGCACTTAGGCCTGTGCCCTATCTCCCTGGACCTGAGCCACCACTTATTTCTTATATTACTACTCAGCTCTTGTAATGGAAGTTATTTCTCTGAAATAATTTAAGATATCCAGCTCTCTTTTTCAGCACCAGGTCAATGTGCTATGTAATGAAAATATGACCTTCTTAAAAGCCGACTAATGCAGCCCAGAAAATACAAGGACGTGGTTTTGCACCCGAGCTCTTAGTCAGTGATGCTGTAATTATACTTCAGTAATGGAGAGGTCACGGAAAGAGTCAGTGAGCAGATGGTGGACGTTGGCATTCACGTTAACTGTGTTAGGAATCAGTTTTGCGAGTTGAAGGAAATATTCAGGAATAACCTGCCTCAAGATGAAACAATATTCATGCACCAAGATGAATTTCCTGGGCTTTCCTACTTGCCCTGATGCTCACAAGGTCTGGCTCCTTTTTGGTCAGTAATTCAGAGCTCATCTTCTCCTGCCATTCAGTCTTAGTGCCAGGCGCACCTCCTCGCACAAAGGAGGGAGAGCTCATCCTTTCTGCTCGGCATCATCTTACTATGGAGGGCAAGGGAAAATTGGTTTTTCAAATTAGAAACACTTTATCTGTAAGAATGCTTTTCATAAAATACTTGAAATTAAAAATAGAGACTTTTTATCTATTTCTTATAATGTAACTTTAAAGAATGTTGCTTTTTCATCATCAATTTCATAGACAGAACATGCTTATAATATTTCACATTCTATTTTAATTTTTCAGGATAAAATATACAAGGTATTTTATGTCATTTTGAGGTATTTTTATTTTTTCTTGATTTACATTTGCTTTTCTTAATGAAGTAATAATTTGTGATTTTAACAAGTTATAATACAGTGAAGTTACATAAAAATATATAAAATAGTATTTTCAGGAAATCTTGCTGTTTAGGTTTTTTTTCTGCTTAGGATTGAATGCAGGTCACAGAGAACAATTAGAAAGCATTTCAAACCCTTATTAAGAAACCTGTAATATAGTATCTCTTAAGGAATATTGATCAGTTTGTCAAAATACGTTATTTTCCTTATAAACGATATATTTATATGTGGTATAAGTCATAACGCCATACTATAATTTTCCTTCCATGTTTTTAAAAATTATTTGAAAATAAATTTACAATATTTGCAAAATTTCACTTCATATTTTTACGTTTGTCCTTCGTTTCTCTGCCCAGGCACAGGTCCCCTTCACAGTTACCCTTCCCAGGCAGCTGCGGTGCACGGCCAGGGCCTTCTGCAGTTTATTGCTGTAAAAACCTGGCTATTATTTCCTCATTCTGCTGCTGTTTCCTTCCTTCTTAACATTAAACTATTGCATTGTGCCCCCAGTTATTATATGCTCTAATTCATTCCATTTTTTACATTATTTCAGTCTGGCAAAGTTTGTTATTTCATTTTCAGGTTCACGATTATTTCTTCATCTGTCCTAACTTTCCCGATCTTCCTGTTGGATTCCAGGTCTCTAGTTCCATGAGTGTGCACAAGTGGGTGTGCGCGTGCATGTGCATTTCCAGTATTAGACTGAATACTTGCAAAACCCCTGTTAAAAGTTATGAATTAAGACACCTTCATTCATGGTGTTTGTCCTCTAGACTAGAACTCTCTTGCTCAACTGGAGCTCTCTTGTCTGACTATGCTGTTGGACAAATACCACCAGGGCAGGAATATTTGAACAAGAAGGTTGTATTGGTTATGCCCACACATGGTTGACAGAGACAACAAGGACGATTTTCAGTCATATAAGCTTCTTAACAAGAGCTTCTCTACCTTTCCCATCCCTTGTGGTGGGCATGGTTTCACATGGATGTGAGATTTCTGCCTAGTTTTAGGGTTAGATCAGCTCATACACATGACACCACCCTCCATCCAGTACTCAAGATATCAGATTACAGACTCCTGTCACCATTCTTAGCTCTCGGTTTTCTTCCTCTTTTGAGCAGCAGAGCATGTGAGAAGATCTCCCTGAGTGCAGTTCCCGCTGGCTTTGAGCTCACTCTGTAGCCGGGCTGAAAGAAAACCTCATTTGCCCTCCTGCCCGACTTCCCCGTGTGCTGTGATTACAGAAGAGCAGCACCAGGCCTTGCACTGCGTTCCTGCTTTCTTTACTCTTCCCATTATTTACATGCCGCGTTTCTCACATAAAAGAAACCATGAACACAAGGATATTTGGCCCAGAGAACAGACTCAGCTCACGGAAGAGACGGCAGGGGTCAGGGTAGCATTAAGTGGTAGGTGAGAGCTACCGATCAGTTACAACCAAGACATATGGTGCTTACAAGGAAGAGTGGTTGAAGTGTTTCACAAGCACAGTGTAACAGGGCTCTCAGTGTGGAGGTGAAATTCTCCTTCCTCAGCTGATGACAGAACAACCTCTGAATAGTCTCAGAGCCAAAGTGGCTGCCAGACAGACTGAGCCTGTGGAGGAGAGCTCCGTCGAGCCAGCCAGTCAGACTGAAGCAAGGGTGGCTGGTGTTTCCCTTTGCATTGAGAGAAGTCTTGGGTCTCAGTCAGCTTGAAGCCCTCTGTCTTTGGCTTAAGAAAAACAAGCTGAAGTAGGACTCAGATATTACAGGTGCTCACAGGAATCTGCAGTAACTTCTGTACCTTGATAGGTGGACTAGGGGAACAGAACACCTCCATATTTTCAGATTTTTAGGATACAATAGCATCATCTCTCTAGACAATTAGGCCTTTTAATAGACAGGGTAGATCCAAAAAAGGTTGACTGTCACACACACACACACACACACACACACACACACACACACACACACAATGAAGCAACTGAGGAAAACGACATAGTGCCCCGTTTGCCTGACAGCAAATGCTACTGGGAAATTCTCAGTGGCACAGGACAGAGATCAGGGATCCCAGCTTCTGTTGAGGACATTCAGTCCACTGAAGGGAAACAGCAAAAGAAAAGAGGCCATCACACATAAATACATGGGACTTTGAGCCCTGCTGCATACGAAATGCTCAGGCATATAAAAGAGTCAGAGGCCAGGTGCAGAGGTGCAGGGAGGTGTGGGGAGCAGGCCACAGGGCTCATTGTCTGTGTGAAGACAGTGATGGCCAAGGCTGTCTGTCTCCTCACAAGCATCCAGAGGGAAAAGGGCAGTGTGTAATCCTCGGGCACCAGATCCAGGAACAGGGAGTAGAATTTAAGTCACTGCTGCCTTTATTAGACGCTAGAGCACAGGCAGGGGCTGAATTCCTGTAACCCTCCTTCACGAGAGCAGAGGACGATGAGGGCCGGTGTGGTCCATGTCACACTTGGCAAACCTGGCAGGTCACTGATGTCACCCAGAGGAACAGACCTCACTCTCCAGACTGCCAGAGAGGGGTACCCAGTGGGACAGGAACTTCAAGGAGAGCAGGAAAAGGACAAAATGATTGCGTGTTCCTCCTCGTAATAGGCCTTGCCCCACAGGAGGATGCGCGAGGAATACTGGCCTCATGCAGAGGCCCCACGTGAAGAACAGCATCTGTTTGCTACTCGCAAGCCCTCAAGCCTCGCTGTCCTCACTGGTCTGCGTAGGGCCTCCCAATTCCAGGGTGCTGCACGTGGCTCTCTAACACCTAGCACACACGTGCCTGTGAATGCTTCGCTGGATTCCCGCTTCCCAGATCTTCCCCCTTTTCATGTACATGCCCCTCCAGGCTGTTCCTGATTACTTCTCCTCTTATACCTTTTGTCCTGCCTTCTTTTATTCTTTTACATGAATATTTTCAGGAAGGCCTCTCAGCCCAGTGCACCCCACCTTGTCCCCATTCCTGATCATAAATTGGCAGGTTATTTGGAGAATTTAGACACAAATTATAAATTACATGTTGGTTTATGATTTCCTGTTTAGTTTTGGCATTGCAATGTTAAGAATTCAAACATTCAGTAAAGTTCAGTGATAGGACTTAATACTAACCCTAAAACAGGCCCTTAATAAAGTATATCACATTTATTATTTGCTTTTAATTTCTTCTTATTCTTTTTAAGGCAACATCTTATGTGAATATATATATATATATATATATATATATATATATATACACACATATATATGTAGTCAAGCAGGTATATTCTCACTGGTCATCCCAAAATTTATGTTAATACCTGGTCTGGTTATTCTTTTGGGCTTCTTCCTTCATTTAAAATATAAAAATGAAGAACAGCAAAATAATACCACGCTTTATGAAGGTGTCCATCATGAGGGCCGCCCTATAGCCCCTGCAGACTGTAGAATCTGCCCTCTTGCTATAGGAAGGCCAACATTGGCCTGCTCTGCTTGGCCAGCACTCAGCTCTTTTCTGAAGCCCAGGAACCACAGCCTGCATGACGCATGGGCCCTGCTCAGTGAGGAGCTCACACAGCCATGCACAACACAATATAGTTGGTCATAGAATTGGGATGAGGGATGCTGGGGAAATGGCTCAATAGAATAAGTACTTGCCTGGAAAGCACAAGGCCCTGAGTTCAGTCCCCAGTACTGAAAAAAGAAAAAAAAATGAGTTGGAATAAGATAATCAATGCACGGTGTTTTGACAAGTATACAAAACAAATGCATACTCAAAACTCGCTTTTTTCCCTCACAAAATGAATTAAACCAAAGGAAATTACTATTATGTAAAGGAAATATTATCAACTTTGCGCTGCCTTATTCTCCTCTTTCATTTTCAATGTTTTCTATTTTGTCTTATTTGTATGCACCATTTCTATGGGCAAGTCACACATTTCAATATAAAACACTTCCAAGTGAAACTTTTAACATTCCGTCCTTCCTGGTGCTGGTGTAGAGCAAGTGTGACTCAAGAAAAGACTTCTCCAGCTTTCCACTCAAAAAACAATCCCAAGGGGCCGGGGAGATGGCTCAGTGGAATAAGGGCTTCCCCGGCAAGCATAAGGGCCTGAGTTCAATCCCCATTTCCGCCAAAAAAAAAAAAAAAAAATCCAAGCTCATCACAGAATGTAAACACTATTTGCAGCTAGTTTATAGACCTATTTGTCTTTTTTAAAAGTAAACAGATAGGCTGGTGAGAGAGCTCAGCGAAATAAAACAACTGCTCACACAAGTGCAGACACCACGGTTCCATCCCTGGCACCGCATGCATCACCAGACCTGTCCTCAGTGCAGGCTGAGCTGACCAAATCTGGCCTTGTGGAACATGCCTCTAATCCCAGCACCTGGGAGGCTGAAAACAGGAAGATCACTATGAGTCTTACCTGTGCAGTGGTGGCCCGTAAGAACCAAATACATTAGATAGATAGATAGATAGATAGATAGATAGATAGATAGATAGATAGATGATTGATAGATAGATAGATAGATAGATAGAAAATAAATAAAATTCAGGAAAAGCCAATGGTACCACAAGAGCCAATGAAATGATTATGGTCTACATGTTGGACTTCTGAGAGAAAAGGAAGTCTTGAGTTCACTAAATTCTTCCCTTTATATCTTTGGATTGTGGCCTGGAAATTGCTCCCTGAAGAAGACCAAATGCTGGAGTCCTCAGAATGCAATTATGTGTGCAAGAATTACAGGCTCATAGCCAAGGCTCCATTGGGCTGCTTCCTTTCACAATTTTGTTTCAAAGTCTTTCAAGAGGAAACTCCCTGGTAACATCTCCATTTGATCAAGAGTGGCCCAATGTGGATTCAAAGCCTGAAAATCTTGAGTAAAGAAACATTCCTTAAGTATCTTGCAGTCTCATACCTGTTGGGGTGATACAAATTCACCCTCACTCTCTTCTTTGGCTGAAACAGCCAGGT
>NW_004525014.1:25234-25934 GCF_000260255.1 Octodon degus
TTTGTCCTTGAATTCATGCCAAGTAACGTTGCTTGGAAATTGCTCCCCGATGATGACCAAAGGCCTCCGTTTTCTGGGTGCACATTATATGAGGTGCAAAGCAGTCACCAGCCTGGGAATGAAAGCTTACACTGTTCAGGTTATGTTCAACTTTTCTTCCTTAACTTCTCCAGAAATGAAACTTGCTCATAAAATTTCCACCATTACACATGGAACGGAATCTCTAGTATTAAACAATTAACTTCAAAACATATAAATACACAGGAAGATAAAATTAAATCACATCAAGAAACATAAATGGTATGACACAGAAATTTGGAGTCCCTGAAACATTTGTCATATTATTTATATCAGGAAAAATCTGCACTTGACAAATTTCGAAGCAGATGTCCTTCAAAGAAGCGTATGTTTCAACATTTGCCTCACGGTGAGTCACCCTTAAAATCAGGGTCTCTATCATTAGATCAATGAGATGGAGCTTTATTGCACCGATATATACGCGTACACATATTATTCAGGCCGTATCATGATAAAGTTAACACGTGTAAAACAGTAACAGAGAGTGAGTGAAAGCAAAGTGTGCAAGCAGCACGCATTTCTGAAAATGTCATTTAGGCAAAAAAATTGGTTTTCAATAAGCATTAGAAAAATCCTACTAGTTCCAGGGTTTAAAGATAAGTTTCAGTCTCTCTGTCTCTTA
>NW_004525014.1:41416-42609 GCF_000260255.1 Octodon degus
GGGCGTCCCTGGTTCCCCGAGGAGCTTGCTGTGCTGGCTGTCCTGAGAGCTCAGCGGTTCTCGTCACAGAAGGAGCTCCAGGCCTTGTGGCCCAGAACGGCTGTGGCCGAGCTTGGCGGAGCACTGCGCCTCGCGCTGAGCATTGCTTCCTGGCTCCAGGGCAGACCCGCAGCCCGCTGGCGCAGATGCCTCACCCTGCGGGCACAGAGTGTCTGTCTTCACCACTGACCTTTGAGCAGGCTGAAAGTAATGTACTTTTCAAACTTTAAGGGCTTTTTGTGAATATACTCTTCAACAGTTTAGGTATCTATACTAAAGATCAACTCTGTTTTAGGACTGGAGTTTTTTAAGTATTTGAATAATTTAAGACTATTAATAAATTTCCATTTCTTTCCCTGGCATGCGCAAGGGCCTGTGTTCAATCGCTGGTTTCGCAACGAAAAAACAAAACAAAACAAAACAAAACAAAAACAAGTGTCCATTTTTTAAAAATTTAGTGCATTACTCAAATTATTAAATGGATGATAAAACATGCATTTTTCTTACATCAATATTATATCAATCATTATTTTCCTTTCATATGTATATATTCTAAATTCTATAGTTGATACAGTTTAGATATTCTCAATTGTATTTTTTTGGTTTTTAGTCAGAGTGGCCTTGACTTGACCTTGTAGACCAAGCTGGGCTTAAACTCAGAGTGACTGCCCCGCTCTAACCTCCTAAGTGTCTGATTATATTTAATCAATTATTGTAGAGATATTTTAATATATTGCTTTGGCTCATATCTCCTCACACAGACGTCAATCTGAAAATACTTCTACCTTTCCACTCTATTTTGTTTTCTATCTCACATTCTGGATATATTCTGGAAAAACTGAAAACATACCACAGTGATATATGTGTGCCAAGCTTGTCATGGCTGGATCTTGGATACAAGCCAACTATCCATCAACTGATGAATTAACAAAAAGTATGCAGTGTTTTTATACATTTGAGTATTATACAACAATAAAGATAAACTTGAGCCCCTTACAGGTAAAAATATGGTACTAGAGGCTATATTCATGGGTGAAATAAATCAGACCCACATGTGTATACATTGCATGGTCTCCCTAGTGCAAGAACTGGAAAGAACAACTAAATCTGAAAGAAACAATAGATACAGTAAAAGGAAAAGAACCTGGGAGAAA